>NC_089741.1:72752640-72820140 GCF_040412425.1 Macrobrachium rosenbergii | reverse complement strand
CACCTGTGGTTATGTGTGATATATATATATATATATATATATATATATATATATATATATATATATATATATATATATATAGAGAGAGAGAGAGAGAGAGAGAGAGAGAGAGAGAGAGAGAGAGAGAGAGAGAGAGAGAGAGAGAGAGAGAGAGAGAGAGAGTTCTTATCTATTTTTTACGAAATTTCTGATTTAGAATTTTCTTTGACATATTTTATGTTGTTCCATATTTTGCTTAACGTTCTCATATTCATAGAAACTTCGCTTCTTTAACTGGTATGCCTACAAATAAAGAGAACTTGCACATTACATCTTACCATCCACTCTCTGACTTTTTCACCTGTCGTCATCCATCCATAACATGTTAACAAGTATCAGAAAAATAGATATGAAATTATTAAAAAGCTTATTAAACGCCCGACAACCTTAGCAAGTATGGTTCCATATACAATAAAATGCACATGTTATTCCATACTTTTATTTTCATTGCATTCATAGTTTCTTTCCCCCGGGCCAGCTTTCCATCTGCCTTTTCAATTCCACTTTTTTTCTGTTTAAATTGAACACGGGGAAATTACCCTCCTCGATCACATGCGTTGGCTTCCGCATTAATAGATTGCAATCCGAAATTCATGGTTTTTCTGATTCCATGGTATTCCGAGAATAAATATCCTATCGGTTGGTTATTCCGATGTCCTCGTGCATGCGAAGGACGCACCATAGCTGTTATTTGAAGCAATTCTGTGATTTCTTTTCCAGTTGTAAATATTTCTGGTTTGGATTCAAGAAAATGTGCTTTCATTTGGGGGTCATTATTGGGTAATTTGCGATGGGAATTTTTAAGGTGAATATTTCTAATGCCCATCCTTGAAGTGTGTACTTAGAGTGAAACATTAACTAATTTATATTGAAAAAATATTTTTACTTTCGATGCATAATAGTCTTTCTGTATAATGAACACCTGAAGGTCTTATAGTATGTCACTGAAATTACTGAAAATTTTTTTTTTCTTTAGTAATAAACCTTAGGAAGCAAATGCATATGCTTAACATATGTTACATATTCCAACCGAGCAGTATTGAATCAAAACTAAAATTTATTCCTTAATTGTCCAGCATGTATATTTTGCCATGCTTAGACCACAAGAACTAGATTTCTTCATATTAATTTCGCCTGTTTATTATGATGTAGTACACTTAAGAACAATGGAAGTCAAAAAATGTAAATAAGATTTTAGACCATTATAGAGTCAGTAATAGTTGTTAAGCCTTGTGGCTATCTAGTTGTGTAGGTTAAAGAAATATTTAAGTATCTATTTATAACGAATACATGTCTTAGAGATTACGTCCTATAATACGTACATTTCATGTCCAGTATCTTACATTTACATGCTCTTATGTTCTTTGACTATTTTTTATATCAGTCTTAGACAAAGAAACCAATCGAGTTCAATGAAATGCCAAAAAACAATAAAAGACAAGTAAACAAATTCAGAACATTAGCTCAAAATCGGAAGAAACTAAATCTGGGGGCACATTGACAATTAAAATTAGATTATTTTAGTTCTTCAATTAACTGACCCCACCGCAAAGCTGCTGATCGTTAGAACAAAAATTACGATTGCTAAGGTAGAAAAAAAAGCTGTAAAAATCATGATAACATGCGTCTCAGAGAATTATGAAGAAAGCAATATCACAAAATGTGTTAATGGAAGAAACTCATGTCTAAGAGAACAGGCAAAAGACAGAAATGACTCAAATAACAAATCCGGAATAGTCAGCCAGAGGGACAATGATGCACAGCATATAATATTCACGATAGATGACAACTATCACATAAATACAGAATTACTCTTCGTGCTTTATAATTAGGGCTGTAATGAAAGTAGAAGGTTTAGAAAAAAAGGGGCAGTACTGGCAGCTGAAGGGGAGAAGATTCTTCAGTAAACTAAAAGCATACTGATGCTTATTTTCACTTCCATTATATTCTGAAATAGGCCTTCCATCATTCTAGCGTACTTGGGATTAATATCTTTTGAAGGCTTGAAAGTGTCTTTAGATTTATCTGTCATGTAAATAGTCCTGAACTATCTATATGTAAATATATGTTCTTCACCTATAAAAAGGCAAGTTAGCAAAATACGACCATTGGAGAGGAAGAATATGTTCGGAATTTTGCATTTAGAATATTATTCTTAATACATATGGCTAATAGGATTAAATTATTATTTATATTATAGTAATTGTTAATTACTCTTGTGCCAATAAAATGCTAACTAATAGGATAGCTAAGAAAGTTTCTCTCTTGTATATCTCATTTAGAGAATTGATTATTGGCAAGTAAATATTATTTGAGGATTATTTTGTATAAAAGGAGGACAAGTAAAATTCAACTCATGATTCAGTATTTCTCCCTTATTTCTAAATATGAGATTATGATAGGTGTGGTAATGTCTACAAAAGATATATAAAGCAATGAATTTCAAATAAGAGAACTTTTATGATGAATAGGTAGGAAGGATCAATTGTTAATATATCGTGATTTATCTGAGATAAAGTCTATACGCTGCCAAGGTTAACACACAGCTCGAAACGGAATTTGTAAGGAATCTAAAAGCAAGAAGAAAGAATAAGAACAACAGAGCATGCAGAAGGTAGCGTGCTGTATGATAAAAGTAGGGGGCTCTAGGGACATTAAAGCATCCCGGCCAGGTCCGGGAGGTCGCCCAGGCTAAGGTTACGTTAGAATGCATCCTTTCCAAATATGTCTTTGACCTGCTTTTAAAATGGATGCACCCTGTGGAGATTTGCGCAGCTCGCCAGCACTTCAACCGATTGTTTATTATTACAGTAAGCTAAGAAAGTTTCTCTTTACAAGTAGCCTCTGATGCCATATTTTGATACTTGTTCAACAGTTCTTTGTTCACAGCTAAACTTGGAAACTACCATTTTATGATGCATACACAATGTAACGTTATTCGTTCGTATTTAAAAAAAAAAACAGTCAGTTTATTGTTGTTTTCATAAATAGAACATTGGCATTTTCTGTTGGTGAACAAAGTTTCCGTTAAAGACTTCCTGTTTTCTAACTTTGGCGACAGATATTTACATATTGTTATGGGCCCACGCCCATCAAACATACACAAGTCTCTTAAATTACAAATAAAGTCACTAACAACCAAGTCCACAATAGGTGGAATGGCCGCAACAGAGTGTACAGAGATGGAATCAAGGAGGAAAAAGAAAAACTGAAAATAAAACCTTAATATTTAATACAAACTTTTTAGAAAGAAATGACCACTGATCCTCTTACAAAATACATTAAATAAACACAAAAATCAACCACACACTGAAAACATCGAATAACAAACACACTTACACCAAATTAAGATAGACTATACAATTACACTTTAAAGAGAGGGCCCTGAAAGTAATAGAATGTCGAAAAGTCAGAATAACCTAACTTATTACAGACTAAATGTTTTATCAAAAAATAAACTTGCTTCCTTAAGTGAGCTCTAAACAGTGAAGTGGCTAACAAAGCCTTCAAATCACGGGTCGAGAAGAATAATAATATATTTTCAAAGACCTTACCAAACGTAAGAGAGGTCCCCTGGCAAAAATAACTGGGCCCAGGGCGCAGACTGATGAAATAATCACTTTAACGTCGCAAGACGATCAACGGACACGGCCGTCCGACAGGTAATCACACCTTACCAGTTGGCAGAGAGGTCCCCTTGGCAGTCTGACTGGACCAAGGGCGCTGACTGGAGAACAAATCAAACTCCCAAAGGAGGACAGCAGCAGCAACTGAAGAAAGGCAGATCTCGAAATCCAGTGATAATCCAAATATCAGGCAAGCCCTCACAATGTTAATGGTCCAGAAAACAACTGACTCAGTCCTGACGAGATAGCGCCGAATACAGCTCCGGATGAGAAGCCAAAACCAAACGTGAAAATAAAACAAGCTCATTGTAATTAAAACTATACAACAAGTCAGAAAAGTCGAGGAGGAGGAAACAGGGTCATTACGTTCCAAAAAAAATAATAACTGCCAAAGTGACTTATTCAAAACAAAATAATTTACGTTAAATTTAACACATACTGACACCTCCTCACCCAACAAAAAAAAAAATTTCCACAAGAAAATTTTTCTACAAAGTATTGAACTTAACTCAAAATTCAAAGAAATATATAAAAATGCTAACATAGCAATTCAATCTATATGAAATAAAACGGGGACAATAAGAAAAATTAAAGTCTAATGACAAAACTCAAAAAGTGATTAAAAATACTATATCACATTGCCGGCAAAAATAGATTAGAGATAGTGACAGAAAAAAAAATTGTACCACTTTCAATACAGTCAATAGATATCAAATCTTAATCTTAATACTAAGACTTAAAGCTAATACAAGTAAATAATTTATAGTGACCACGCCAAAAATAACATCAGTATCAACATATGAAGAAATATGGTAATATCCCCATGAACTCACAAGTGGAGCGGTGGGCACAGGTTAGCAGAGCAGCAATATTAACAAGACTAACCTATTATTAGACTAAACCTAGATAACCGACAACAAAAAATATAAATCGACCACAATGGGGCTAGTGTTACCTCAACCAAGGTCACCACTCATACACCAGCCTGTAGCGCCTAAAAACGGCCGTGCTGTGCTACAGACCCGTGAGCCCGTGACCTGGCTAAATTATTCTGAAAAACAAATATCAGTCAAACAAAAATAAGGACCAAAACCTTAATAGATTAACCTTAACTTAGTCTAGGTCACCACTCATACACCAGCCTGCAGTGCCTAAAAAACGGCTGTGTTTTGCTACAGACCCGTGAGCCCGTGACCTATCTAAGCTATGTAAAGAAAGAATTAATGTGGACCATTGGCATAAACAAAGAATAGGGACATAACAGTATATGATTAATGATTTAAAACTAACATCAATCACCAAAAATAAAAAAAAAACGTAAACACTGTTCACATATCCATGATTTTCACACCAATATTGTGCCCTTCACAACACTACTTCCAATAATGCCTCTTTTGAGTTTCCAGAGAGCGTCTTTTCACTCAACACTTTTGTTTTTGCATCTCACAGTTTCAAAGAGCGTCTTTTCACTAAACTGGTTTGGTTTTAATGCACACATCATTAATGGAGCATCCACACACAAACGGGTTTGGGCCCTTAAAATTAACCTGGACATACACAAGACAATGGAACACATAAAATTAACCTGGACATACACAAGACAATGGTAACACCTTAAAATTAACCTGGACATACACAAGACAATGGTAACACCTTAAAATTAACCTCCACCAACAACACATACTAAAGTAAACAGAAATCAAAAGTACCCTTAACCACTCTTAATCAAAGACGACACCGAAGAAAAACCTGCAAATCACAACATTTAACATCTTAATCTTAAATACTTAATCCTAAATTATTTCATAAACAAAACAAACACCTGACACAACATTATTACAACACACCTGGAAACCTGTACATTCAATAAATTTATAGGATTAATCAAATCAATTAATATAAATATATACAAAACAACTTTACGAAGAACAAAAAGGTTTTTCTCAAATCAACCTATCGATCAGTCACTGATGCGTGACAGCGCATCAGCGACAACATTACTTTTGCCTGGAATGTGTGAAAAGCTAAAATTCCATTCCTGGAGCAGGAGGCTCCAACGCATCAACCGTTGATTTTTATTCCTAAACCTGTTCAAGAAAATCAACGGATTATGATCCGTTAATATTTTAATCGGAGTCCCTGTAGAGGATAAATACACCTGAAAATGATTAACAGCTAAAATTAATCCCAAAGTCTCTTTCTCTACAGTCGAGTATTTCCGTTGTGCCGGGGATAACTTTTTGGAGAAATAGGCAACAGGATGAGATACTCCATGAGCATCTTCCTGCAACAAAACTGCTCCAACCCCAACATCACTCGCATCAGTAGCAAGCGAAAAAGGAACGTCAAAATCAGGAGCTTTCAAAATAGGGAAATTCATTAGGACCTGCTTTAATTTTTCAAAGGCATTTTGGGCATCATTAGTCCATACAAAAGTCACATTCTTACGTAATAAATTAGTCAGGGGCTCAGCGATATCAGAAAAATTCTTAACAAATCTACGATAATACCCTACTAAACCAAGGAATTTTCTGACATCCCTGCGACACTTCGGTTTTTCAATATGCCTAATAGAGTCTACGTTTGCCTGTTTTGGAGCCACTTTCCCAAATCCTACTTCGTGACCCAAATATACAACCTTTGCTTTGGCAAACTCACTCTTTGAGGTTTATAACCAAACCAGCTTTCCTAAGTACCTGAAATAAGGCCTTAATACGTTTAAGATGGGTGTCCCAGTCATCACTATAAATCACAATATCATCAATATAAACAACACACCCTCTAAACCTTGGACCAAAGTATTCATTAACCTTTGAAAGGTTGCAGCAGCATTCTTCATCCCAAAAGGCATTACTTTACATTGGTAGAGTCCTCGCTGTGTTACAAACGCTGACAAATCCCATGCCCGTTTGGACAGCGGAACTTGCCAATACCCCTTTAACAAATCAAATTTAGTTTTATATTTTGAATTCCCTATCCTGTCAATACAGTCCTCTATCCTGGGTAAAGGATAACTATCAGGCTTTGTGACCTCGTTGACTTTGCGGTAATCAAAACAAAGCCTGAATTGACCATCCTGTTTCTTTACCAAAACAACAGGTGAAGACCACGGACTGTTGCTGGGTTCGATCAGCCCGTGTCGTAACATATAATCAACCTCTTTATCCACAACATCATTTTTAAATGGATTTAACCTGTAAGGGGATTGTTTTACCGGAGTTGCGTTACCCACATCCACATCATGTTCAAGGACAGTGGTCTGTCCTGGAACATCCGAAAATAAATCCTTATAACTAAAAACTAACTTTTTCAAAGATCCCTGTTCTACTAAATTCAAATGTGAAACCATTTCTGAAAAATTTTCTAAAGAATGTTCATTATCATTAGGCAATTCGGCACCATCAAAACAATCATCATCAAAATTACTCACGTCTGGAAAAGAAAAAGAATTAATACCATTACACTTTGTAGTATCACCAACTAATGCCACGGGAATAACTTTGTCACGACCTTTATAAGCCTTTAACATATTTATGTGACATAACTGGTAGGGTCTCCTCCTTTCAGGAGTTTCAACTAAATAATTAACATCACTTAATTTCTTTAAAATTTTCCACGGTCCTGAAAATGAAGCTTTTAAAGGGTTTCCTGGAATGGGAAGCAATACCAAAACATTATCACCCACTACAAAATTACGCTCCTTAGTCTTTCTGTCAAAAAGTATTTCATTTTCTTTTGGCTACACAATAAATTTTCACCAGCAAACTTCCAAGCCTTCGTTAATTTATCACCCAAATTACTAACATAATCTAATAAATTTATATCAGGGCGTCCCCCCCCAAGATTCACGAACCACATCCAATGGACCACGCACACAATGACCAAAAATAAGGCTGAAAGGTGAAAATCCTAAAGATTGACTCGGCACTGACCGAAATGCAAATAATAAATAAGGTAGTTCCTTATCCCATTCAGAACCATTAACCAAACAATATTTTTTATCATAGACTTCATGGTTTGATGAAATCGTTCCAAAACACCTTGACTTTCAGGATGGTACGGAGAAGAAGTCACATGTTTAATTTTTAACTCAGCCATCTTCTCCTAAATAATTTACTCAGAAAATTAGACCCACAATCGGACTGAATTACTTTGGGCATTCCGAACCTGGTGAAAAATTCAATTAATACTTCAACAATTTTAACAGTTTTTACATTTCGTAGTGGTATTGCCTCAGGATATCGAGACATCCTATCCATAATTGTTAAAATATACTGATTGCCACTACGAGTTTTCGGCAGAGGACCAACCACGTCAATAATTACCTCTCTGAACGGTTCAGAAACAACAGGAATAGGATGTAATGGTGCTTTTGGAATTGGTTGATTAGGCTTCCCGACCTTTTGACATGCATCACAACTATTTACAAATTTTTTAACATCATCTTTCATCTTAGGCCAAAAATAATTTTCACACAATTTACGAGTGGTTTTAAAAACACCAAAATGACCAGCCAAACCATTTTCATGAGCCAATGTCATTAACTCCTTTCGATAAACAAAAGGAACCACAATCTGTTTAACAATTTCACAACCTGTATTAATGGCATCAAAAGGTCTACTTATTCTATACAAAATATTATTAATTATCTTAAATCGAGGGACAGTCAAATCAGTAATTTCGCCAGACTCAACTGGCAGGTCTTTAAAATCTGCTTTCTGAGCTGTAATAAGTTCCTTAGTAGTCCAATTAAGTTTATTATCCAACACACCACTATCTATAACTAAGCTATCACTACGATCTAAACTACTCAAATCAACATCAACTACCGACTCGGCCGAGTCAACACTACTAGCCTTCGATCGAGTGACTACAGATATTTCATTACTGGAATTTAATACAATAGGGAAAGTTTTATTTATTAGGGCGACATCATTCCCTAACACCAAATCCACATCTTTAATAGGAAATTTATCAATAATGGCCAATTTTAAATAACCTGAAAAAGACGGGCATGATAAATAAAAACTCTCAACCGGGTAAGACCTGACCGTATCTGGAAAACCACTTAACAAAACATATTCCTTATTTGAACATTCCCAATCAATAGGTAAAGATTCTCTGAAAATTAAAGACTGAGCAGCCCCAGTGTCACGCAAAATTTTAACCTTTCTTTGCTCAGTCGAATTCCCAGAGCGAACAAAACCATTAGACAAAAATTTCTGAAAAGGAGCCAGTGACTTATTGCCTAGTCATTGATTATTAGAGTTCTCAGCCACTGACTCGTTCTCATTCCTTCGAATGGCCATTACCGGTCGTCTTTCGGTCCTTTGTAACCTTTTAAATGCATAACACATGCTCTTGACGTGTCCCTTCTTATGACAGAAGAAACAAGTCAAAGTTCTCAACTTCTCCGGGTTATCTGTGGTCTGCCTTCTATAGCTGTTAACAGGAGTAGTACGAGAACCATAATTGTCATTAGGCCTGTTATACCTGTTCTGGTTACTACTCCTGTTAAGTCTCACCCAACCAGATTTCTCATTTCTGGGTACCTCCCCTATCACATTTTTATGAGAGAGGAGGTACTCATCACTTGCAATAGCCACCTCCTGTAAAGTTTCTAATTTTAACTCTTCGAGGTGTACCTTCACCTCATTAGGCACAGACCTTTTAAACTCTTCAACCAAAATTAATTCTTTTAATTTCTCAAAGTCCGTCACCTCCTTAGACTTTAACCAGTCGCCAGCAAACTGCTCTTTAGCCCTGGCGAACTCTACAAAAGTCTGCCCTCTTTCCTTCTGTAAATTACGAAAGCGTTGTCGGTAAGCTTCCGGTACCAACTCGTAAGCCTTCAAAACTATGGCCTTCACAGAATCATAATCTGAGGACAGATCTTCGTCCAAGGTAACGTAAACTTTCTGGGCCTTACCTAACAATTTACTCTGAATAAGAGTGGTCCAATACTCTTTTGGCCACTCCAACCTTGAGGCTATTCTCTCAAAAGAAACAAAAAACTCTGCCACGTTGACTTCCTGAAAACTTGGGACTAACTTAAGAGCTTCAGTTAGATTAATACAAGGCATTGCAGACACATTATGTTGGGAAGAAGAAGAACCCCTATTACTCAATGCTTGCATAGCAAGTTCGTGCTGTCTCTCTCTCTCTCTCTCCTCAGCCTTCAACCTTTGGAGATCTATCTCCATTCTTTTCAACTGAATCTGCCTATCTAAAATTTCTACTGACACTGCTTCCTCCACCTGCCTAGTCTCTGGTTTACCTTCTGCCTTCATCACCTTAACCTTTTCATAAACATTAAGAAGCAACAAGCCCTTCCTAACAGACCCAGGATTTTCAATTTCAAAAAATTCTGCTACACTCTCTAAATCAGGCTTATTCAAGTCTGCCAACCTGTCCTGCCACCCCTCTCCACTCAAGAGCTCCGGGATATTCAAATCAGCCATAGTAAATTAATTACACACAAGTAAATATATAAATGTATCTCACAAAATATACCCAAAAACAAACCAATACACTGAGCACCAATAACTACACAAATATCCTACCACGGTCAAAAAAAAAAAAAAAATTATAAACACCGATCAACACAAAAATATAGGAGAGAATGTATTACTATGCTGCAAACACCCCAAGAATCCACTCTATACACTCAAGTGACTACAGGATCCGACAAATCCTGGCAAAAGGTCGCCAAATGTTATGGGCCCATGCCCATCAAACATACACAAGTCTCTTAAAATACAAATAAAGTCACTAACGACCAAGTCCACAATAGGTGGAATGGCCGCAACAGAGTGTACAGAGATGGAATCAAGGAGGATAAAGAAAAACTGAAAATAAAACCTTAATATTTAATACAAACTTTTTAGAAAGAAATGACCACTGAGCCTCTTACAAAATACATTAAATAAACACAAAAATCAACCATACACTAAAAACATCGAATAACAAACACACTTACACCAAATTAAGATAGACTATGCAATTACACTTTAAAGAGAGGGCCCTGAAAGTAATAGAATGTCAAAAAGTCAGAATAACCTAACTTATTACATACTAAACATTTATCAAAAAAAAAACTGCTTCCCTTAAGTGAGCTCTAAACAGTGGTAGTGGCAAACACAGCCTTCAAATCACGGGTCGAGGGGAATAATACATATTCTTGAGACCTTACCAAACATAAGAGAGGTCCCCTTGGCTAAAATCACTGGACCAAGGGCGTAGACAGAAGAAATAATCACTTTTACGTCGCAAGACGATCAACGGACACGGCCGTCCGACAGGTAATCACACCTTACCAGTTGGCAGAGAGGTCCCCTTGGCAGTATGACTGGACCAAGGGCGCAGCCTGAAGAATAAATCAATCTCCCAAAGGAGGACAGCAGCAGCAGCTGAAGAAAGGCAGATCTAGTAATCCAGTGATAATCCAAATAAGGCAAGCCCTCACAATCCAAATGGTCCAGAAAACTACTCTCTCAGTCCTCATGAGACAGCGCCGAATACAGCTCCCGATGAGAAGCCAAAACCACACGTGAAAATAAAACAAGCTCATTGTAATTAAAACTATACAACAAGTCAGAAATGTCGGGGAGGAGGAAACAGGGTCATTACGTTCCAAAAAAATAATAACTGCAAAGTGACTTATTCAAAACAAATTAATCTATGTTAAATTTAACACATACTGACAATATATATATATATATATAATATATTTATTTACATTATAGGTAAAACTATACGTACTTTCCAGTTTTGAAACGGTTAAAACTGTTTGCCTGGAATGAAAACAACCAAGCCAAAAACCAAAGGTTAATATTTTGTGTCAAAATATTTAAAAACTGGAAATAAAACAAAGTTTACAAACGAGACTACGTTCTCGTTATAAACTTACAATCACGTGTCTGCGGTTTTTGTCTTTACAGAAAAGTTTGAAATGTCCAGAGAATGAAGATAAAAGGAAACTATCCAATGTAGAGATATTGATTAATTTTTTTCTCTAATTAATAAAAAAAACTGATAAACAATTGGAATTGCATTAAATAAAATTAATGAATATTTTAATTTAAAATTGTTCGTTATGACGATGCGAGATTTTCCGATTCAAAAAGTATTATATTCACAAATATACAGTCAAACACACACATATATATATATATATATATATATATATATATATATATATATATATATATATATATATATATATATATATATATATATATATATATATATCATATAAATAGTGTGTGAAAAATTGTGTATTTTAACGTCAATTATTATTAATTGCTATTTCAGAGGTGCGAGATGAATTAAATTTATTTAATCAATATTTACTATATTTAAATAAAACCCTCGGAAGACCGTAAAAAAAAAAATAATTATTTTTCTTGTCAATGTGAAATGTTTTCCGAGAATTTTAAACAGAAGATCGGATAAAAACACAAGAAAATAATTATTTTCTTGTCATTTTTTCAGCTCGTACAAGCATCTAATTATACAGCTAAATGGGAAAAAGACATCCATAAGAATATTAATTTTTTCTTTACTTTCAAATCACTATAGTTCCAAATCAAGGTGTACATAAAGACCATATACAAATGAAATTGATTATATTTTTCTTTTTAATGGCTAGAAACACAACCTTTCGAATCGCGTAGTCTTTGGCAGGAAAATTTGCATTTGATGAGACGAAAAAAATTTTTCAGCACTGAGAGAAAAGAAAGATCTCTGAACGAGACTAAATAATATTGACTTAGAATTAGGAAAATCAAAGTTAAATGGGTTGCAAAGACTTGAGCACTGAACTGAAAAAATCAAGTGTATACCATTTAACTAATCACTAATTCTCAAAGTCCGAATGAAAATTAACCGTGGGGAAGTTTTTTATGAAACCCCCGTTTAATTAATAGGTTTCAAAGGCAAATTAAACTTTGATGGATATCTAATTTTTGCAAAGTTTTCAGAAATACTGGCCACTCTCCTATTAACTGGTAACTAGTCTTCTTTAAGGGCATTTAATTATTTTCAGAGATAAACTTCACTGGTTTTACTAACCCTAAATCTAAGGATAGAGGTTTTATTACTTATAGCTTTTTTGTGAATAACTTTAATCTACTTTTTACATTTTTAGTAGTTCATAATTCATTAAACGACACTGACTACAAAGCAATATATTGTACATTTTTTAGCGTGTGTATAATGTCTTTTAGGTTCATGAGTATAATGTCTTTCAGGTTCATTTCCTTCAAAAATTTTGAGTCATATATGAACTGATTATTTTAAAACAGATTAACAGGCGGTCTGATTCTTTATACCATCAGCCATGTTTATAAATTTAAATGTTTTGTTTTACAATGGATGTTTTAATTAGGAAAAGTAACAGATTCAGTTTAGATTACGTTGATAGGAAATAAAATCAGAGTAAATCAACCTTCTTATGTTTGTCAGATTAAGGCCAATTTAAAATAGTTTTCTTCTTGACTGAAATCATCTCATGTTAATAAACTTGTGGGTTTAGACTTCCCTACTGTCTCTTTCTCTCAACTACCAACCCCAAACCCCTATAATAAAGTAGCTAAATTTAAAATGTACCATGGCTGAAGAGTTATAAAATGACACACGTCATAGATTTATCAAAACATTTTGAAATTAAAAGTAGTTTCTGGAGATGGTTGTGGATAAAGGAAGAGGAATTTTCCTCAGGAGAGAAGTCATGTAAACTATTCAATAACGTCTCCATAAGTATTACTGAAATTTTATGAGGATCTGAAGAAAGCAAAATCTAGGTGCAACAAATTATATCAACCCACCCCCGCCATGACACCCGATTGGTACCTTTGAAACATGTATACCTATGAGCATTTATTACATCATATTCCTCTCCGGTATTATTTATAGGTAGAGAGCGAATTGGATGTTAAAACACATTGTAGCTTGATGTCTATGAACATGAAAATGTCACGGTGATATGATAAATCTCAAATATTTGTGTTCCAAACGCACCAATTGGGAGTCAAGCTTTGTGGGTTGATGAACTCATACCATTTACACGAGATCTGGAATACGTTAGAAAAGTAGACATTTATCCAATTACAGCATGATTTATGGTGTTAGAAAACTTTAACATCAAGTTGCACCTATTTGCTGTTGATGGATTGAATGCACGATTTAGTTATCAGTTATAATTCCAATTTTTTTTATCCAAATTAAAATAACTCTTTCCTGTTAATCGACATTTTTATGGTATAATAATGATAACAAAATGTCTTGTGTAAAAAAACTCAAAATAGATTACGTTTTGAAACCTCCAACCAACTGTCATAGTGGGGGTGGGATGAAACATGAGCCATTTAAAAATAACATGATTTACTTGAGGACATACGTGGAATCTCTGAGTCAGGTATAAACTTCCCTTCAAAAGAACAGAAAAATGGTAAAAATACTTTTCACTTTTCCATTGTTTAAACTTTATGATAAAAAAGATAAGATTAATAAACCGGAAATAGGCTTTCAGATGAATTTGTCCTTTTGAACTCACATATTGATAGTTAGTCGAATACGACAGAAGAATTTGCCTTTGTTATCTTGATTTATATTTAAATGGTGGTTCCCTAATTTCAGGTGTAATTTGATAACAAAGATTTTTCAAAGATATTGTATTTTTGTATAATATTTCTGGAACCACATTTGTAAAACCTGAAAATGTTATGTTTGGAGATGAACATCTATGTAACTGTTTTAACTCTTTATCTTCCTTGTTTAGATTACTGTCCTCCAGTGTCGTCGGGTGATTTCAAGAACTCTTGGCTAGTTTATGGACTGCATCAAATCCATGGTTTCCAGCTCTTGTGGCATAGACATAAATGAGTTCACTATGTTTGTTGCATAAATATACTATAGTAAATATATACACACATCCTCTGCACTCTTATTTACCTGACCTATCTGCTTTTGCTAATACTAAGCCGGTTTCAGCTACAAACAGTGTGTCGTTTTTAGAATCAGGTTTATTGTACTCACTTTGTGTAGTAGATTTGTCAACTATTCGGCTTTTGTGTGTGGAATATATTGTCTTTTGAAGATTAGTCCTGATCTTTTTATTTACAGTGAGCAACAAATTCATTCCTGATCTCTGATGTATAACTGTTGGGTTTCAGGATAAACAATTTTATTTTTTTTTATTATGTCAACATGTTTTTGAGGAAGATCACAATATTTTTCAAATATACATAGAGACTCTGCAATCATTAAAGCAGAGGGTCTTTTATATTGGCCAATTTAGCAAAGATTTAGATGTATGTACCCCAACATAAGTTTCAGTCAAAACTGTTGAAACATCCAATACTGTTTTATTAATCTAAAGTGAAAAGTATCACAAAATAAACTGGACTGAAAGTTCAGTGATTGCAATGGTTAAAGTCATTTGTAATCAAGACATCTTTTGGTTGTTGCCCGCATTATACAACTTATACTTCCAGCTGTCATTTTCAACTTAACCTCTATGTTGGCATTTGGACCGAATAATTAGAAAATGTCACAAGAATGAGCATCAACGATTGAATCACCAGGTGACTTAAAACCAATTGTTAAAATTCCCCTCCAGTATTTTTTCGTACTCGTATGTTTAATATATATTAAACAACATTTACTATCTTAATGCTCATTTGTATATAAAAATTTTAATTGTCATTTAATAAAAATGAACAGCTTACAGGTTTTAATCCCTTTGTAAAATCTCTAAAATATTTAACACTGTTCTACTAATTCTTCAGTTGTATTGGATTCCAGGTACAAATTTTTTTCCTTTGTAATCGTCATCTGTCATTTATACAGCTTTCTTTGTAAACTTATTTTTTTGTATTTTTTCAATCTGTTCAGAAAAGGATGACAAATCAAAAAGCCTTGCAATTCCATTGTTTCTCTTTCCTTTGTGGATTTTGTCTATATATATATATATATATATATATATATATATATATATATATATATATATATATATATATATATATATATATATATATATATATATATATATATATATATATATATATATATATATATATATAATATATATATATAATATATATATATATATATATATATATATATATATATATATATATATATATATATATATATATATATATATATATATATATATATATATATATATATATATATATATATATATATATATATATATATATATATATATATATATATATATATATATATATATATATATATATATATATATATATATATATATATATATATATATATATATATATATATATATATATATATATATATATATATATATATATATATATATATATATATATATATATATATATATATATATATATATATATATATATATATATATATATATATATATATATATATATATATATATATATATATATATATATATATATATATATATATATATATATATATATATATATATATATATATATATATATATATATGTGTGTGTGTGTGTGTGTGTGTGTGTGTGTGTGTGTGTGTGTGTGTGTGTGTGTGATCATTATCACTTTTATAAGTGATTCATTTATCGCACATTACCACAGGTGAAAAATAAGAAACGGGGTGTAGGTCCTGACCGGTTTCGACTTTATTTCCAAGCCATTGACGAAGGACTGATACAGAGTATGAGAAGTCACAAATATATATACTACAGGAACAGTACTGACGAACATACACAACCGTTAGAGACTACATATCACCCCTCAGGCCGGTGTCGAGGTAGGAGTGACCTTCAAAACTCATTTGGCTAAAAATCACAATATACTCTCAGGGGACAATGCAGATAACCAAACCATACGCGACCTCAAGATCCACACCTGACAGGTGTCAGGGAGGCAGAGTTTGGAAACTCATTACTACTGCTACCCCTGTACTGTGTTTACAAATATGATAATCCTATTTTCATACATCTCTACTGCCTACAATAAAATTTAAAAAATTTACAAATTTCTTTTGATATTAAAGGATCAAGTTTATACATCCCTTGACTGATATTAATATTATGGCTGTAACTTTCTTTTATAAAGCTAGATTCAATGCTATTCCTTTCCAGTGCATTATTAGAATATACAATCCTTTTTGCCCCTTCCCAGTTGATAGCATGATTGTTCTCACTAACATGTACAAATATACCACTGTTCTCTTGCGCATATCTCGCATATTTCTTATGCTGTTCACTTCTTTTTTCCAGTGCTTTCCCGGTTTGGCCAATATAAAAGTTGTTACAAGACTTACACGGAATTTTATATACACACCCTTTAGTATTTTCAGGGGAGTTCTTGATAAGTACATTTTTTATAGTTTTATTGTTCTTAAATGCGACATCAACACCAAAATTCTTAAGAAGATGAGGGATATCTTTCATATTATTATTATAAGGCAGAACAAGCAAATTTTTTGTGTTGTAAGGTTCTTTTTGGTTTTGATATATTGTCTTTTTTGCCGCTTCAAATGCACTGTTTAATACACTATCAGGATATTTCAATTTCTTGCCTGCATTCCTAATCTTATCTATTTCATCATCAATATATTCAGGGTTACATACACGTAATGCTCTTAAAAACAGATGAAAACACTGACTTTTTAAGCTTACTGTTTTGTCCAGAGTAGAAATGCACATAGGAAGAAATATTCGTGGATTTTCTATACACACTATATTTAAACCCATTACTATTTCTTCGTATGAAGACATCCAAAAAAGGTAAGCACCCATCATTTTCCATTTCCATGGTGAATTTAATTGATGGTACTAATTGATTTAACTTGGCAAAAAAGTTATTTACATCTTGGTTCCCTGGCCATACACAAATTATGTCGTCAACATACCTAAACCATGTTGCATTACGTGGGATTATGTTCTTTAATATTTTCTTTTCAAATTATTCCATATATAAGTTACTTAACAGTGGTGATAGAGGGTTTCCCATTGCCATACCAAAATTTTATGAGTGAAATTTACCATTAAATTCAAATTTTCAATCTTTCACACATAATTTAATCAGTTCAGTTAAGGTACTTTTAGAAAATGGGATATCTAGCTGTGTGTTCGTCAATGGCTTGGAAATAAAGTCGAAACCGGTCAGGACCTACACCCCTTTTCTTATTTTTACATGTGGTAATGTGTGAGATATACACACACACACACACACACATATATATATATATATATATATATATATATATATATATATATATATATATATATATATATATATATATATATATATATATATATATATATTATATATATATATATATATATATATATACATATATATATATCTGGGATTCTTATATATATATATATTTCATTATATATATAATGTTATGGTAAGACTGTGAAACCAGTGGTTTCATGTAATCCCTAAACTTTCAGGTATTTCGTGAAATCACCAATTCACTTAGGGACATTTGATCCCGAGGGGCTAGTATTAAACATGGCAAAACAGTGTACATGAATCACTGTTTGGCATGTTTAGTACTAACCCCTCAGGGATGAAATGTTCTTAAGTGAATTGGTGACTTCACGATTTCCCATAAAATTTCATGGAATTTGTGAAATCCCTGGTTTCACAATTTTACTGTAATATATTGGAAAAACATATCAACATCAAAACATTGGAAACCAAAAAGAATTTTGAAGATCTCACGAGAAAAAGACGACATTTTGAAGCCTCAATACCACCAGATTGGAGAGATTCCCTACGTGAATATTGTCATGTGAAGATGAGGAATCAAGTGTATCGGAAACTGAAACGTAAACACGATAATAAAATGAAACTGTTGATTGACAGAAGCCCTTGGACCAACAACGCCAATCATGAATGTGTCGTCAACTTATCAAACAAACAGCTGGATAGAAATGTAACTAGTGCCTTAGGCTACGGTTTAAACTTTGCTTTATCTCCTGGCGGAAGGAACAGTGTGGAAATAACTAAAGGACTGTGTAATTTGGAAAAATATAGTGATTTAACGAATGAAGAAGTGAACATGATTAAGGGAGTGATTTATGGAAGTATGAAAAAATCAGACACTACAAACGTCCCCAAAAGATTTATAGTTGCTATCAATGAACTGAAAAAAGATAAAAATATACACATGGCAAAAGCAGATAAATCAGGCGCTCTTGTAATTTTAAATAAAAGTGAATATATAGAAAATATGCAAAATCTTTTTGGTGATGATTACACATATAAAGAATTAAATAAGAACCCGATAGAAAATGTGAATAGTGTTTTCAATAAGAAAGTGAAAAACCTGTTAAAAAGTAACGAAAGCCTTATAAAGAAGTTGTGTGTGACCTCTCCATCGATACCATACATGTAAGGTACAATAAAAACTCACAAAGCAAACTTTCCTGCCAGGCCAATTATCAGTTCAGTTGGTTCCGCATCATACAAGCTAGCGAAGTACTTAGTAGATATTCTCAACCCATTTGTAGGTACCATCTCAAATGCAAATATCAAGAATAATGTGGACCTGATAAATAAACTAAATAGTGAAGAGATTAATAGTGAATCCAGGCTTGTAAGTTTTGATGTTGTATCACTATTCACAAAGGTGCCAATAGATGATCTGATGGCGTTTTTATCTGAACTGTTAGAGAACACACAGCTGGATATCCCATTTTCTAAAAGTACTTTAATTGAACTGATTAAATTATGTGTAAAAGATTGTAAATTTGAATTTAATGGTAAATTTTACTCACAAAATTTTGGTATGGCAATGGGAAACCCTCTATCCCCAGTGTTAAGTAACTTATATATGGAATTTTTGAAAGAAGATATTAAACAACATAATCCCACGTAATGTAACATGGTTTAGGTATGTTGACGACATAATTTGTGTATGGCCAGGAACCAAGATGTAAATAACTTTTTGCCAAGTTAAATCAATTAGTACCATCAATTAAATTCACGATGGAAATGGAATATAATGGGTGCTTACCGTTTTGGATGTCCTCATACGAAGAAATAGTAGTGGGTTTAAATATAGTGTGTATAGAAAACCCACTAATATTTCTTCCTATGTGCATTTCTATTCTGGACAAAGCAATAAGGTTAAAAAGTCAGTGTTTTCATCTATGTTTTTAAGAGCATTACGGGTATGTAGCCCTGAATATATTGATGATGAAATAGATAAGATTAGGAATGCAGGCAAGAAATTGAAATATCCTGATAGTGTATTAAACAGTGCATTTGAAGCGGCAAAAAAGACTATGTATCAAAACCAGAAAGAACCTTACAACACAAAAAACTTGCTTGTTTTGCCTTATAATAATAATATGAAAGATATCCCTCATCTTCTTAAGAATTTTGGTGTTGATGTCGCATTTAAGAACAATACAACAATGAAAAATGTACTTATCAAGAACTCCCCTGACAATACTAAAGGGTGTGTATATAAAATTCCGTGTAAGTCTTGTGACAACTTTTATATTGGCCAAACCGGGAAAGCACTGGAAAAAAAGAATTGAACAGCATAAGAAATGTGTGAGATATGCACAAGGGAACAGTGGTATATTTGTACATGTTAGTGAGAACAATCATGCTATCAACTGGGAAGGGGCAAAAAGGATTGTATATTCTAATAATGCACTGGAAAGGAATAGCATCGAATCTAGCTTTATAAAAGAAAGTTACAACCATAATATGAATATCAGTCAAGGGATGTATAAACTTGATCCTTTAATATCAAAAGAAATTTGTAAATTGTTTAAGCTTTAAGGTAGGCAGTAGAGATGTATGAAAATAGGATTATCATATTTGTAAACACAGTACGAGGGTAGTAATGTTAATGAGTTTCCAAACTCCGCCTCCTGACACCTGTCAGGTGTGGATCTGAGGTGGGGTATGGTCTGTTTATCAGCAATGTCCCTGAGAGTCTATTGTGATTTTTAGCCAAATGAGTTTAAAGGCCACTCCTACCTCGACACCGGCCTGAGTGGGGATATGGAGTCTCTAACGGTTGTGTATGTTCGTCAGTACTGTTCTTGTAGTATATATATTTGTGCTGTCTCATACTCTGTATCAGTCCTTCGTCAATGGCTTGAAATAAAGTCGAAACCGGTCAGGACCTACACCCCCGTTTCTTATTTTTCACCTGTGGTAATGTGTGATAAATGAATCACGTACAAAAGTGATAATAATCATATATATATATATATATATATATATATATATATATATATATATATATATATATATATATATATATATATATATATATATATATATATATATATATATATATATATATATATATACATATATATATATATATATATATATATATATATATATATATATATATATATATATATATATATATATATATATATATATATATATATATATATATATATACATATATATATATATATATATATATATATATATATATATATATATATATATATATATATATATATATATATATATATATATATATATATATATATATATATATATATATATATATATATATATATATATATATATATATATATATATATATATATATATATATATATATATATATATATATATATATATATATATATATATATATATATATATATATATATATATATATATATATATATATATATACATATATACATATAAATAGACCATCGACTGGAGTCATTGGCTGGTAACTGCTTTTTTTTCTTTTCAGAGAAGTATCTCATTAATTAGGAAAAGTTATTAACATTTCATTCTATTTACTTATTCTAGCTGATGGACTGTTTCCTCACTCACAGGTGAAAGTCTGCAGGACCAAATTATAATTTGACATACAACGTTTGTTATTACTACATTTGAGCCCTTCGTTGGCCTAGTTGTTTAAGCTTCAGACTGTCATTCGATGGGCCGGAGTTCAATTCCCGCGGCCCGCTGATGAAGAGTTAGAGGAATTTATTTCTGGTGATAGAAATTCATTTCTCGCTATAATGTGGTGCAGATTCCACTGTAGGTCCCGTTGCTAAGTAACCAATTGGTTCTTAGCCATGTAAAATAAGTCTAATCCTTCAGGCCAGCCCTAGGAGAGCTGTTAATCAGCTCAGTGGTCTGGTAAAACTACGGTATACTGGAATCAAATTACTACATTTGGACTTTGTGATGTGCCTAAATTTTAAACCTGATGGATCATATCCTCGCTTTTCAGGAACATCTTCAGAACTAAATCACAAATTGGCATACAAGTTTTTTTTATTACTATATGCAGATTTTGTGGCTACTCCTAAATTTTAAACATGATGTCATCAGGAGCTGAATTTCTATTGGTTGGTAGGACTCATTGTCTCACTGGCATTCTCTGCAGCAGCAAGAGCATTCCCGGTGCTCCATAAGTCATGTTCTCTGCTGCAGTTTGTAGCAAAGGGCATGGGCAAGGGCATGATTTCTTAACTTGCTTCATTGTCAGTAGTCGTGTTCAGTAGTGTTCTGTTGCTCGTGTCATCCTTCGCCTTCTAACAGATGTCCTCTGTACGTTTACTGCAGTCTATTGTTGATTTATACTGAAAGTTTCTGCTAAATTTGCAGTCTGTGGAACTGGACATATCTGTGCTTGATCTCTGGGCTTTCTAATAATTCCTCCAGTCTTGGTTTGCAGCCAGGGTCATCTATATTGTGCTGGAATATTTCCCCTTGGTTGTGGTAAGTGGTATACTACATTGCTCGACTTCCACATCTCTCTTCAAGGGGCCATGCTATTTTGCATTACAAGGTTGCTGATTAGGTTTGGGTGGCAGTAGACACATAAAGACATATTATCGATAGGATTCATAGGTGTTGCATTGCTGGCAATTATCCTCTTCATGGACTTCACCCCATCCTTGGATTGGCTGTAATATACAGCTTTGTAATAAAATATGAGGCTCTATCAACTGTTTTCATATGCAGTCTTTCATTAGGTTGCTGATGAACTGGCTGCAATATGCAGCTTTTTAATAAAATATGATGCTCTCTGGTAAGGTAGGCATCATCGCTGATGTGATGGCATGGACACCCAGCTGTTTTCATATGCAGAATTTCATTAAGTTGCTGAAGAAAAACGTGAATGTGATAATTAAGAAAATAAATTCTGACAATAAATCTATGAGGCTGCTTACAATCATTGGAGACTACAGGCCAGGGTACTGTCACGGCACTGTCAAGACCTATAAGGAGGGCAACACATTGCAACCTATAATTGGCCAAGTTAACTCTCCAACTTATGAATAGCCAAGGTTCTAAATAAGACCACCATCCCCTACATCACTAGGGGGTACTCTGTGGTTTCCCTGGTAGAGTTCATCGATATTTTGAGTACTGCACCCCCGAGCTCAACCATCACATCTCCGGAAACAGAAACTTTATTTATGAACATACCAGAGGAAGAAACCATCAATATTATTCTGAGGAGTCTGTCACTTGGATGCCACGCCCATTGACATACCAGAAGATGCCCTTCGATGTTTTCTCCAAATCTGCACCAAAGTAAGGGGTGTCATCATGGGATCCCCACTTGGAATCCTATTTGTCAATATGTACATGGCAGATGTCGAATAAAGAACCTTCATTTTTCATCAGAAACTGAAGAGATATGCCCAATATATACACTATATCTTCACTGCCATCAATATTGACGAAGGAGCCACCGGTTTACAGTATGCCTTAAAGAGGATCTCTAGCCTAAACTACACTATTGAATATGGTGCCGTAGGTTATCTTCCCTTCTTGGATGTAAAAGTTGAGAAGAAAGGAGACAGATACAATACTACCATGTACCAAAAGGTATCTAATGTGGGAAGGTGTCTTAATGCCTGTAGGGAGTACCCTGACACTTACAAATGATCTGCGGTAGCCACATACATAAGACATGCAATTATACACAGTATATCATGGAAAGCTACTCTTGCAGAGCTTAAATGTGCTAGTCAGCTTCTAACTAATAACAGATGCAACAGCAACCTAACAGAAGGTTGCATGCAAAAATAGTTTGATGTGTATGCTACTACACCAGTGATGGCACCTACCTCACAGAGAAATATCATATTGCATTATGAAGCTGCATATCACAGCCAGTTCAAGGATGAGGTCAAGGCCATGAAAAGGATAATTGCCAGTGATACAACATCTACAAATCCTAACAAGAGTATTTCCTTACATTTCTACCACCATCTGAACCTAATCAGCGACCTTTTAATGCAAAATAGCACAGCCTCCTGTAGAGAGAAATGTGAGAGTCGACCAATGTAGTATACAAATTTAAATGTACCAAAGGTACATTTCAAACCCTCAGCAATTGCTACATATGTTGCATCACTGCCACTCTATGCTGGCAATTGCAAGCCCACTGCAACCATGAGGCAATATTCTAGCACTATGTAGAATACTCATGTCAGTTAACTGACACAAGATGAATTATTAGAAAGCACAGAGATCTGGCAAAAAGCAACCTAATTCCTCAGTGAAAATAGTAGAAGCTGTGAGTATAAATCAACAACGGCCTGCATTAAACATACAGAGGAACATACACCTCTTCCTCCCTTTTCAAAGGAAACCACAGTACATCTGTGAGAATGTTAGGGGTGACACAAACAACAGAATACCCCTGAAGATGATTACGGACAGCAAAGCAAATCAAGACTATTGGCCAAAGACGGGAATCACGACCTTGCCCATGTCCTTTGCTGAAAGCTGTGGCATAGGATACATCTTACAGAGCACCAGGAATGCCATTGCTGCTGCAGAGACTGCTAGTGAGACACTGAGTCCCACCAACCAATTGAAATTCAGCATCCTAATGACATCATGTGTAAAATTTAGGCATAGCCACAAAATCGGCATGTAGTAATAAAAACTTTGTATGTCAATTTGTAAATTAGTCCTGAAGACATTGCCAATGAATGAGATGAGAATATGGTCCGTCGACTAGAATAAGTAAATGGAAAGGAAGTATAGGCTGATCCAAAGTCCTGACAAGAAGATAGTATCTGTGAGCAAAGTCATTGGCCTTAATTGGAATTACATAAAAAGGGAAATACGTCCAAATGCCATACATCCCCTTGGCAGGGCATATCTTCCTTGGAATGTCGTCAGTTAGGTTCTTCAAATATGACTCCATGAATCTGAAGGAAGACTACGGACAGCCCCTGTCACGAAGGAATCTGTGTAGGAAGAATTTAAGGAGCATTTATGTGATTCGAAAAATTGCAAATGCTTCTAAATTCCTGCAGTCAAAGCAATGACATCAGTGGGTCATTACCAAAATCATCCAGAAGAAATTAATGAGGCTGAATATAGACCCCATCAGAAATGAGAAGCCCCAGACAGATATATTAGCCTCACTGTGGAACCCTCATAAATGGCTTGCTCTCTCTCCAGGAACTTGTTGGGGAAGCCACATGCCAACAAAGAAATTATAGAAGTAAGATCATCTCCTCTCACCTGAAGGAAGCCGACCACCAGCTCCAAGAACTTCCGGACATCATTGTCAGAAAAGGTGATAAGATTGCCATCTATGTCATGGTGAAATATGAGGAATATGACACTAAAATGATAGCATCCATAGTGATCCTGCGAAATTCCAGCCCCTGAGCAAGGATGTTACCAAAAGACCGAAGAGAAACCTGAATGCAATAATTAAGAAAATAAATTCTGACAATAGATCTATGAAACTGCCTACAATCATTGGAGATTATAGACACGGGTATTCTTATTGCACAATCAAGACCCATAAGCTGGCAACCTGTTGTGCCCAATAATTTCCCAAGTTAACTCTCTGATTCATGAAACAGTCAAATCTCTGGATAAGATCATCACCCACTACATTCCTAGGGGGTACTCTTTGGTTTCCCCAGTAGAGTTAATCTATATATTGAACATTATGTCCCTTACTTCAACCATCTCATCTCTGGACACAGTAAGCCTATTCACGAATGTACTGGATAATGAAACCATCTATATTCTTCTCAGGAGAGTATATCTCTCAGATACCATGTCCTTGGACTTACCAGAAGATATTCTTTGATGTCTTCTCTACATCTGCACCAAAAAGGCCCCTTTCCTCTCACATTAGGGTGACCTCTTTAGACAGGTAGATAGCGGCACCATGGGATAGCCCTTGGCATCCTGTTTGCCAGTATATGCATGGGAGATGTCGAGGAAAGAACCTTCAATTTTTATCTGAAACCGAAGATATACGCCTGATATATTGATGATATCTTCATTGCCATCGATATTGACAAAGAATCCACCTGCCTACAGTATGCCTTGAAGAGGAACTCTAACCTAAACTTCATTATTCAATATGGTGTCAAAGGCCACCTTCCCTTCTTGCATGTAAAACTGAGGAAGAAAGGAGACAGGTGCAATACTGCCATGTACCAAAAGGCATCTAATGTGGGACAGTGCCTTAACATCCATGGGGAGTGCCATGACACTTACAAATGCTCTGTGAAAGCTGCATACTTAAGACATGCAATTATGAGCTGTTTACGATGGAAAGCTACTCAGGCAGACCTCAAATGTTTTAGGCGGCTCCTAACTAATAATGGATTTAACAGAAAACCTAATAGAATGTTTCATACAAAAATAATTTGATGTGTATGCCGTCTCACCAGTGATGACACTTACCTCACCAGAATGTATCATATTGTATTACAAAGCTGAATATCACAGCCAGTTCAAGGATGAGGTCAAGGCCATGAAAAGGATAATTGCCAGTAGCACAACAGCTACAAAATATTTCCTTATGTGCCCACTGTCACCTAAACCTAGTCACCAACCTTCTAATGCGAAATACCACAGTACCCCATAGAGAGATGTGGGAGTCAGTCAATAAAGCATAAAAATTTAAATGTACCGAGGGGACATTTCAAGCCCTCATGAATTGCTACATAGGTTTTACCAATACCACTCTACACATGTGATTGCAAGCTTGCCACAACCAAATGGGCAATATTCCAATGCTATTTAGACAACCACAACTATAAACCAACACTGGGGGAATTGTTAGAAAGCACAGAGATTGTACATTAAGATACCCGGTTCCACAGAGTGTAAATAGCAGAAGCTGTGAGTAGAAATCAATAACATCCTGCATTAAATGTACAGAGGAACACAGCCATTATTCTTCTTTCTTTAAGGAAACCACAGGACATCCATGAGATTCAGAAGGGTGACATGAGCAACATAACACCCATGACCGGATAGAAAAAGCAAATCAATACTATTGGCCCTTGCCCATGCAATTTTCTGCAAGCTGCAACACAGAGTACATCCTACGGAGCACCAGGAATGGCCTTGCTGCTGCAATGACTGTCAGTAGGACAATGAGACCCGCCATCTAATAGAAATACACCTACAAAGTGAGGTCATGTTTAAAATTTAGGTGTATCTGCAAATCCTGCATGTAGTAATAAAAACCTTGTATGTCTATTTGTAATTTAGTCCTGAAGATGTTGCCAATGAGCAAGGAAATGGTGCATCGACTAGAATAAGTAAATGGAAAGAAACGTGAATAATTTTTCCCTATTCCTAAGAAGCTTGCCTGGTGAGAAAAGTATATAGACTGATTTAAAGTCTTGATAAGAATATAGTATCTGCGATAGAATATCACTGACTTCAATAGGAACATATATATATATATATATATATATATATATATATATATATATATATATATATATATATATATATATATATATATATATATATATATATATATATATGTGTGTGTGTGTGTGTGTGTGTGTGTGTGTGTGTGTATGTATATATATATATATATATATATATATATATATATATATATATATATATATATATATATATATATATATATATATATATATATATATATATATATATATATATATATATATATATACTGTATATAAGCATGAACTACATATGTCCTTTAATATCAATTCGCTCTACCTCAGAAGTAATATATCTTCATATACTGTATGTTACCCAAAGGGGATTTTTTTTTTATAACAAGTTCGTCGTCTCGTGGGCTCAAACCACGGAAGACAAGAACTCAGGACTACAGTGACTCCTTAAACCACACGGCAATCAAGGGAGGTATAAGTAGATACTGACCCATACCTACAAATCACTGTCGAACTCAGGTATTTATAACTAGAATCAGTATCAACACACCTCTACCATGTTAGATGTGCAGTGCGTTTGTCGCACGCAGCCACATTATGAATGAATTTTATCACATCACCATGATTCATATACATGCATTAAGTTACAAATGTCCTTTAATATCCAATTTGCCCTATCTCGGAAATAATATGTTTTCACATATGTTACCCGAAAGGGAATTTTTTGCTGTTGATAATAAATTCGTCGTCTCCTGGGCTCAAACCACAGAAGAGAAGAACTCAGGGGCAGTTCCCTATCCCCCTTCTAGCAAACCTGTACTTGGAGTATTTCAAAAATGAAATTTTGTCGTCTATCAAACCCTGGATATGATCTGGCTTAGATACATAGATGATATTTTTACTTTCTGGAACAATAGCTTGGGATACTTCACAGAATATTTCAATAGACTAAATTGGCTAGTTCCGACCATTAAATTCAATTGCCTTTCCTAAATGTACTGATCATAAGAGATCAGAACAGATATGCTTTCACAGTATATAGGAAACTTTCCTTCACTGTTTCTTATATTCATTTCCTAAGCTGCCACGACGTCTCCATAACGATCATAGTAGGGGGTAACCTATTCCTCAGGGGGGCTTAGAATATGTTCAAATGTATACCTAGATGAAGAGTTCAACATGATCCGCCAACGTCTAATGCAACCTCTCTATGCATCACACATTATCGAGAAGGCTATTAATAAAATGAATAAAATATACTACAGAGGTCCCACTCACAACAAACTAATAGATTTTAACAGCAAAATAAAGCTTCCATATGACAAAAACATCCAAAAAGCCACAGAACACCCCGGGTCTAATAATCCTTTTATTTTACATTACCCAAATCCATCTGGAGCTTGCTCATTAATGTATAATTAAATAAAAAAGGGGAAGAAGCTGGAGTTTACAAGATTCCGTGCAACAATTGTAATGAGATTTACATGGGGGAGACAAGTAGATCCATCTCGCAAAAATTAACAGAGCACAAAAGATCTGTGCGGTATGCTCCAGAGAGTTTGGGGATTTTCCTACATATCAGGGATAAAGACCATATAAACTGGAGTTGGGGCGGAGCTGGTTTTCAAAAATAGCTGTCCGTACAAAAGGAAGATGCTGGAATCTACTATCATCAATCAAGCCAACAATATTAACTTGTCAGGAGGATATTGGAAATCGGATGACATCGACAAGTTAATCCTCAGGCATCTTCTTAAGCAGGTGTTCCATAAAATACAACCACCAGACACATCACCAGACGGGAGTTAATGGGGCCAAAATACACCAGGGAATTGGTTAATTGCAAGCCTTCTTCGGAAACGGTTACCTGCATACCAACGGAGACTTATTGCCACACCTACATATGCTTTGTATATATACTCTTGTAACATATCTATCCATATTTTACCATTGTACAGGGGCACAGAAGGAAGTTCTCGAAATATCTGGTTGCAATGTTCAAATAGTGTTTTATGGACCATTTTATCTTCATATTATATTATTGTATTACAGTAAAAGACATACATACACACACACACACACACACACACACACACTCACACACACACACACACACACATATATATATATATATATATATATATATATATATATATATATATATATATATATATATATATATATATATATATATATATATATATATATATATATATATATGTGTATATGTGTGTGTGTGTGTGTGTGTAATAATGTGTGTGTGTGTGTGTGTGTGTAATACTAATATAATTGCATAAAATCAGAGGAGTAACACAAGGGAGCTCTTATCACTGGCTCCTTGGCACCTTGTTTACATTAATTGACAAAGCAAGGATGTCACAAATATCCGGATTATACTCTGAGAGAATCTCTTAAAAGATTATTAATAACAACATATACTGGCACTGTGGAGTATGTTACATAAACAGATAAAGTGCCACAATCATATAGCTTATATCCTGAGGAAATCCTCTCAAATCTGATTGATGAAAGGGTAGGCACCGTGGTACAGTAGGGGGACACAAAAGTGCATGCACCTATTTTGCAATATAAAAATGTCCACAACCACTTCAGGTAATTACAACGATGGAAAAAGGTTACCTAGAGTGCTGAAGGTTGAGAGACGGAGTCATGCAAGGTAAAATATAATACAAACTGGGAGTGATACTTACGAACAATTGAACACAAGTAATGTTAACACCAATTCATTAAGACTTTTAAGACGATTGCAAGGGAGGAAATGAGCTATGGGGAATACAGTTGGAGAAGGTGTTGCCGAAATAACTTTTCAAAACCACACTGTACCTGAATTCCTGGGAAAAGAAGTCTTGAAGGTAAAGACAGTTGGGATTTTTGTCAATAGGGACACCAACGGTTTGCACAAATGAGGCACTTGTTCGGTCAACAAAGGACGGAGAGGATCTCTGCGGATGTTTGGCATGTGCCGATCGACAAGGAGTCTGCTTCCTTTAAAGGTCTGCCCAGTACTGCCTCTGCTTGACCTCTGACCTCCTTATATGCCTTCCGTTCCCGCACTTTTGGCTTGCGTCCAAGATGCAAGATTCCTGTTGCCCGAGCCTTCTGGAGATTTATGTGTTCTGTCATTGTTTTACGGTTTGCCTGGAATATGGAGAGCATCTACAATGGACAATAGCCATAGCAGATCGGCAATTGCATAAAGGAGAGACACAAAAGAAGCTTACTTGCCTCTTGTGGGGGCTGCTTGATATGTACTTCTTGGGAAAGTAAAAATGTTGAAAAGCATAGGGCTCAGTAAGCGTATTCATTATTCATAATTACTCTTAGCAATATATATATATATATATATATATATATATATATATATATATATATATATATATATATATATATATATATATATATATATATATATATATATATATATATATATATATATATATACATATATAATCAGTAAGCTACAAACGTCTCTTAATATCAATTCGCTCTACCTCAGAAATAATATACTTTCATATATATGTTAAGGGAATTTTTTAGTTGATAATAAGTTTGTCGTCCCGTGGGCTCGAACCAACAAAGGACAAGAACTCAGGACTACAGTGGATGCCTTAACCCACATGGCTAGCAAGTGAGGTATAAGTGGACATCAGCTCCCATTTACAAATCCCCATCGAACTAAGGTGTTTGTATTTAGAGTCGATATCCACCCACCTCTGCCATGTTGACCATGTAGTGCGTTTGTCGCACGCAGTCATATTATGACTTTTTATCACATCACCGTGATTCATATACAAATGTCCTTTAATATCCAATTCGCTCTACCTCGGAAATAATATATTTTCATATATGTTACCGAATGTGAATTTTTTAGTTGATAATAAGATCGTCATGCCGTGGGCTCGAACCAACGAAGGACAAGAACTCAGGACTACAGTGGACACCTTAACCCACAAGGCCAGCAAGTGAGGTATAAGTGGATATCGGCTCCCATCTACAAATCCCCGTCGAACTCAGGTGCTTGTATTTAAAGTCGATATCTACCCACCTCTGCCATGTTGACCATGTAGTGCGTTTATCGCATTTGTATATTATGACTTTTTATCACATCACCGTGATTCATATACAATCAGTAAGCTACAAACGTCCTTTAATATCCAATTTGCTCTACCTTGGAAATAATATATTTTCATATATGTTACCGAAGGGAATTTTTTTGTTGATCATAAGTTCGTCGTCCCGTGGGCTCAAACCAACGAAGAACAAGAACTCAGGACTACAGTGGACGCCTTAACCCCCACGACCAGCAAGTGAGGTATAAATGGATATCGGCTCCCATCTACAAATCCCCATCAATCTCAGGTGTTTGTATTTAGAGTCGATATCTACCTACCTCTGCCATGTTGAACATGTAGTGCGTTTGTTGCACGCAGCCATATTATGACTTTTTATCACATCGCCGTGATTCATATACAATCAGTAAGCTACAAACGTCCTTTAATATCCAATTCGCTCTACCTCGGAAATAATATATTTTCATATATGTTACCGAAGGGGAATTTTTTAGTTGATAATAAGTTCGTCGTCCCGTGGGCTCAGATCAACGAAGGACAAGAACTCAGGACTATAGTGGACACCTTAACCCACATGGCCAGCAAGTAAGGTATAGTGGGTTAAGGCGTCCACTATGAGTCTGAGTTCTTATCCTTCGTTGGTTTGAAAACACGGACGTTTTCACTTATTATCAACTAAAAAAACCCCTTCACAAATATATGAAAATATATTATTTCCGAGGTAAAAAATTGAATATTAAGAAGGCGTTTATGAATCACGGTGATGTGATAAAAGTCATATATATATATATATATATATATATATATATATATATATATATATATATATATATATATATATATATATATATATGTGTGTGTGTGTGTGTGTGTGTGTACTGTATATATATATATATATATATATATATATATATATATATATATATATATATATATATATATATATATATATATATATATATATATATATATATATATATATATATATATATATATATATATATATATACATATGCATGTATATAAGTTAATCACACCTACTGGATATTTGTTTTCAAGCGAAATACAACTGATTAGAAGCTATTGGATGGCACTCAGAAATTTAAGTTTCTTGTTTAAAGAATCGGCTTCTGTCATTATAGGCGTGAAAATAACTCCTTCCAATCACGCGATGTCTTAAATAAGCCTCCAGAAATTGAAACAAGAAACGATAAAACTAACATTATGTCAAAGATGGATATAAATGTAAATAGCAGAGGTTTTGCAAACACTCAAAAAGCTTTTTTCAATCAGGAATCTATATTGTTGGAGGAAGTCTCTTTTTAAGGTCCTTTCTTTTTTATATGTTAACTTTTATGCTTTTATCATTCACTCCGATGAGAGTAAATGCTATGCAAGAAAAAGATAACAAGTGATTTGTATTCGAATTATTTGTAGCATAATTGACAGTAGTAAAATGAAACCTACGTCTGATTAAGATGACAGGCCCATCAGAGACCAGCTTCCTTCTCCTCCGTGGTATTTTCTTGAAAAGCATTTTAAGACATAATCAATAACTATTGAAAACACCGGTGCGAAAAAAGGGTAATGGGGCGCCACTGGATTAAAATTATTTAATAGAATAAATTAGAGAACGTCAAACAAACCATTTTGTTCATTTTTGTTAAATTTATTTTATATAGAAACGATGAAGACCGTACAAGGGAATGCTGGCATATATGTGTGGAAACAACATAAAGAAAGCGAGAATGAGAGAGGGATGGAGTATTATGAACCATATCCCAACATCGATAATCTATAATAATCACTAAACTGCATTGCATGTAAAACTCTGTATTGATCTCAAAGCACTGGATATTCCCTTGTACTCTCGTTATCCCCACCTACAATCCCGAGGAACAAATTTACTTCGCTTCTTTATCTGACGTTGTAATGAATCCATAAAATCAGGACCACTATGAGGAAGGAAACAAGAAAAAGGCTGCCCGAAACTAATATTTCGGACAAAAAAGACTCAATAAAATTTTCAGGTCAAATGAACCACAAATAATCTTACAATACTGCTGAACTTTAACACAAATAATTTATAAAAGAAATTTCCCAACAAGTAAACACTATACATGTACGATTCTAAAACTTATACAAGTAAACTAAATAATAGCCATCGCTCAGACTAGGAAAATTTTTTCAGACTGTAAGAATAGCAATAAAATTATCCGTTCAATTACGACGAAAGTACAAGAAGTCTGTTCGGTAACGAATTCACCCACTCACTGACCCGTTAAAATTTCTCTCAACATTCTTTTTATCTTCGTGTACCTTGGAATAAATAATACTCGCAATTACTGGTGTTTAATAAGATTTTCATTACGCCCAATGACCAGAATTCATATTGCGTTAGGAAAAGATTGCTTTTTCGTATACTGATTTTCTTATCAAATTCAGGTTTTTCAGAGGTTTCTTGTTTTTAATGTATGGCTGGTTTCCTGATGAATCTGTTTATATCATTCACAGGCGTTATTTTCTTATGAACTAAAAAACTTCAAGTTATACCGGGACAGAGAGAGAGAGAGAGAGAGAGAGAGAGAGAGAGAGAGAGAGAGAGAAATGACACTTACGAGAAACAGTTAGGCTAGCTAACCCATTTTCTCAGGAGAGTGAATAAATATTTAATACACTCGTACATTCGTGTAAACATACGTACAGACCATTGTTTCTTGGTGATATACTCTGTTGAAATACCGACATCAGTTTACTTGTCAGCCTTTGAACATCACGATGAGGAGGCTGCCTAAGCAGCTTCCGAGCGCTCACCATTCCAGCACAGTGAATCACTTCAGAGGTAAGGCAGTTGAACCGAATGCAAACACGGTAAGGGAAAGACTTGGGCTATCGGTGTCGTTACCTACTGCCTTTCCATTCTATCTCTCTCTCTTCTTCTTTCTCTGCATCTTTTCCCACTTCTATGTGGGGTCGATGTATCTGACAGCTTTCCTCCACTTAGCTCGGTCAAACACATCATCTTCTGCCAATTGTCTCATATCTTCTTTAACAACATCCATCCACCTTCGCTTCGGTGTTCCTCTCATTCTCCCACCAGGCACCTCCATCTGCATCTCTCTCCTCCCTACATGTCTCATCCCTTCTCATCACATGGCCGCACCACTGCGGTCTACTTTCCTGGGCCTTTTTTGATAATTTTACGACTCTAATAGTTCCTCTTATTCATTCATTCTTGATCCTGTCCATTTTTGTCACTCCACACATCCATCTCAGCATTTTCGTCTCTACCTCATCCAATTCCTTCTTTTGCGCTCTCTTAACCGACCATGTTTCTGCTTCATTTATCAAAGCTGGTCTCACTACTGTCTTATATACTCTTCCTCTCTCTGTCTTTTATGTAAAGAGAGAAAAAAATGGGAATCGATGAATATTCTAGGGAAAATATGCACTTAAAGTGGACGTAGCTAATTGTAGAAGTAATTCGTAGGTAAGATAACATCTATTACTTATTTATTCAGATTTTAAAAATATATTTTGCTATTCTATGAGAGAATACCCACAGGAATATCTCTATGAAACCGTGTTCTGCCAGATTAAGAAATAAGTCTCATGCAAGTGACGAGGGAAGAGAAAATTACATATTCATTCACTCTGGTAATCAATATGGATGAAGGCAAACATATTAATTCAAATAGTATATAGATTAAATAGATGCACCCGTTTAATATTTATATTGTTTTCAGATATCATGCTTATGTATTCATGATCATAAACCCCGACACATGCGCGCAAGGACAGAAATTATTTCATATCCACGATAATTTTGAGAAGATATCGCAAAGAAACCATAATGTGTTTCTCTCGTACTCGGCCTAGGAACTCTCAGAGTTCAGGAAACGCTTCCCACAGGAGGCCAATTGCACTTTTGAGAGACTTCATTTTTTTGGTATAGTTTTATTAAAGTGTATGGCACGTCCAAAAGGAGATCTTTCAAAAAATGCTGGAAGGAAAGTATTAGAAAATTCAAGATTTACATTCGTCCTTTTGATAGTGGACATTCATGTATTTACTATTCATAAAGAATGAGTGGTTATGAAAGTAAAACCGTTAGACACAACTACAAGCGAGAGAGAGAGAGAGAGAGAGAGAGAGAGAGAGAGAGAGAGAGAGAGAGAGAGAGAAAATAACTGTCGAATGGATATATTCCTCCGATGGTGGAGGATTACCTTGTCGAAGCCTTTGCCTCACTGGATTAAGTTATTAGTTCTCATAGTTATTGAAAGTAATGATATTAGTGCTGACTTTGGGACTGTGAAGGAAGTGCCATTACACGGCTGATTTTTCTCTTCGTATTGGGATTTCTGAAATAGCCCTAGCTGCCTCGCATCCTAGCTCGTTTGGGATAATGTCCAAGAACTTGCCAAATTTATTTTTCAGGTTTGTGCATTGGTTGATCATTGATGACTGATGTGCGAAGAGCGATCACGACAGCTTAGGTTGAAATTTAGAGCATCTAACACCATTTTTAGAATTGTGGCGGAATAAACAAAAAAAAAAAAAAATTGTTTCAAGTGTCGATAGGTGTGCAGGTAAATTTGGAACAAATCCAACTTTGATTTTGTAAAGGACCAAGTTCCGGTTGGAATCTACTTAGTTTTATCGTTTTGGCAAGATATGGAAGGTCATGAAAGCTTTGAGCCTTATAATTGGCTGTAGTTGTTAGCCTGGGTTAATACCATGGGTGAGGAAGAGGCTGTCTTGGGATTACTTAAGGTCACTCATTGTGTAGGCATACCAGGGAAAGTTGTTTTCGAAAACTCTTTCAGTACACGAATTTGAGTACGCCGAATCTTTCGGATAGTCAACCCTTATTCTGTCTATATAAGTAATTGTCTTTAATTAAGGATTTTATCGGTTTTCGATCAAGATAACAAGAGAGATTTAAGTTCTTTTATGAAGTTTTGTTCACATTTGCCACATTAAAAAGCTCTCTTGTTTCGCTGTCACCAGAAATAACCAGCATTGTCGAGTTCAATGAGAAACCGCAGTTTTCTCACGTCTCTTGTCATGTTAAAAACGGCAAATGCAGCTACAGATGTGAGAATGCATGTGTGCGATTTAATCCCTGTGAATGCGTCTGTCTCTCATTAGTATCTAGTGAACTCTTACGCTCTTCCAGTCCTCTTTAGATCTCCCATTTAAAACCCAATAAGATATTCTTCGTTTCTTCCAACAGTAACTGAAGAGCTGTCTTTAACCTTTGGTTTTCAAGTTCCTCCATTACCTCAAAAGCTGCCTTTGCGTTGCTAATATCCGGAAATTGCGTGTGGGAGTATGAGGAGATATGAATGCATTTAGTATAATTTCTGAAGTTTGTAACGACACACACACACACACACACACACACACACACACACACACACACACATATATATATATATATATATATATATATATATATATATATATATATATATATATATATATATATATATATATATATATATATATATATATATATATATATATATATATATATATATATATATATATATATATATATATATATATATATATATATATATATATATATATATATATATATATATATATATATATATATATATATATATATATATATATATATAGAGAGAGAGAGAGAGAGAGAGAGAGAGAGAGAGAGAGAGAGAGAGAGAGTAATCAACACAGTTGCGTGTGGAACAGGAATAAATTTCTGACTCACATCAGGATCGAACCCAGGTCTTTCAACTGAAAGGCAAGGGCGCTGCCCACTAAGCCATACAAGTCTAAAGGAAGTTGGAACCTGAGAGCAACTGCACCCATTGAAAGACCTGGGTTCGATCCTAATGTGAGTAAAAAATTTATTTCTGTTCCACACGTGACTGTGTGTTGATTATTTCTATCTTATTCACTCTCAGAAGGGATAATTAGAATGAAATGCTGTCAGTTGTATCATTGCTGAGTCGGGAAGTTGGGGAAAACTTGCTGGTATTCAAGCAGTTAGCTTGCCCAAGTAATTACTTGGGTGCAGTTGCTCTCAGACGCTGGTGGGTTTGTTGGATGTGATGAATACTGGGCGGAATCTGCCCAATCCATTGCGTGTTTGGCTTACCGAACTTAAGGTTACAGCATATAGGGTGCAGGGAAAGATTAGGGAGACTTTAACATGGCTTCCTGGTACAGAGTCTTCTGCTTCTCATGTTACACCTGGGAGGAGTAAGAGGGCAGCCCCACTGATGATCGGAGCCGTATTAGTTATAGGGATGTTAGCTAGTATGTCAGTTACAAGCTTAGTGAGGGTTGGACAAGTGGCAGCGGAATTAGCTATACAGGGTAAATCATTGACGGCATTACGAGACAGTAATAATAAATGGCGTGAGGGTTTTAAGAACTTGAGGTCATCCTTGAATGGGTTACTGGTTACTGATGAGGGTGTTTGAGGGGGACTTAGATATTCCGATTGCTTTTTCCTCTTGGCAAACCACCTTACTTAATGTTGAGAAAGAAGCTGAGTCTTTATTAACAATGATTAAAACTCAGGCTCAAGTAGTAATAGCTGCTTCTTAGGGGTGTATTTTTGGAGATATTTTACCTTTGGTGGCTCTGGAATCAATTTGAAAAATACAGCATATCTTTATGGTTCACAAGAAATTTTCACTGGGAGGAATTTGTATCATTACGGGATTTTGAAAGTCTGCTTGTCTGATAGAGGATTGATTGTGGAGGTTCCTGTTAATGATATGAAATCATTTCACAGTTTTATTATCCAGCCTTTTCCTAGTAGTTTTGATGGTTTGATGGTGACATGGGATGGATTAGAGACTATGTATATTTTGGGTGATCAGTATCAGTCCTCTCCTATTACTTATAGGTCAGGGTGTACTTTAGTTCACGACAGACACATCTGTGACAGTAGGATTTTTGCTCTTAGGAACATCTACTTGTTAGGATGTGAACTATCACTTGTTCATAATCAGACACCTTTTGACTGTGACTTTACAACATTCCCGGCTGAATATTGAGTGGCCACTATGAAGACTCTCACAGCAATTTTTTTGTGCAAGCTGCGAAATACCCACCCGATGTCATAATACATTGGATACCTTCTGGTGAAAGGATCTTGCCTCTTCAATGCTGCTTGTCGGATTGTCACGCCAAAATTCCAAGTACTTAGCAGGATGGTGTACAACTCGAGTACTCTTATCTTCATGTGTCACCTTCACGGGGAACACAGTGTTATCCCCGTGCCTTCTCCTGGTGGAGGGCGGGGTTGGGGGGACATAACTACAATCCTCCACTTCCCCCACTGCCTGAAGATGACTTTTTTGTTCCACAGCACTACATCCTCTCATTGATTTTTGCATTTGTGGCAGTCTTAGTCATCATGCTGTGCGTTGCTCTTCAGCTGGTGCATGAGTCGGAGGAATAGAACTTGTTGCTTCTCTCGTGCCATGGGCGGCACAATTGGTGGCTGAGCAGTGAAATGCTGAATGATATTCATATATTATATTGTTTTTTTTGGGTGGGAGTTGGGGGTGTTTAAGCAGTTTGCTTGGAGACATTCTGGGCAAAGGTAAATGGAAACAGCACCTATGTATTCAGCGAGTCAGGGCTGATGAAGGCCTAGAGTCAGTATGGCTTCCCATGGAGACAAGGGGCATAGTACCCTGGGCGATGTGCTGGTTATGTGGCTGGAAGTCGTCAAGATCCGGTGAGTGTGTTCGTTAGTTCGCTTTCATGGGCATGTCACACAAAGTCTGAAATTACCAATTTGAGTACAGGTTAGACATTTCGAAATTAGATCTCTTTGTGCTCAGACCCATTTTTTTTGGAAGATTTTGTGACTGCCTGTGAGGTGAGCAGGAACTTTAAGTTCAAGAAAACCCAGATGGGTTTAATTAACTTGGTTTAACATTATACTGATCTATTTTACTGATTTATTTTTATTTGCTATGTCTCTTTGATTCTTATTAATGATTTTACCATGTTTAATTATGTGCATTTTCTTTGGCATTGGTAACGTGGGAAAACATCCCACATTTATTTTCTCTCTGTGTCTATTTTTAAAAAGTTGTGTTTTCCCTTTGTTTCTTCAGATGTATTGTGAATAGAGGCCAATATAAATGGAGGGGAATGTGACTTATCATGACTTCGGTCATGCTGACTTATTTTATTTTTATGTTGTTGAGACTCATTTAGTGAAAGTTGATAGTAATGTGACATCTTGAAAGTTGATAGTACTATGATATTTTGAGGGTACCAATTCTAGGATTTTGATATCCCCATTTCATTTTTATTACGTTCCAAACCACTTGCCATGCTAGATTACTGAAAAAATTATATTTTTTAGTAGTCATGTGTTTGCTGTTATTCCTTAGTTCAGATAGTGACTTGGATGACAAGAGAGAGAGAGAGAGAGAGAGAGAGAGAGAGAGAGAGAGAGAGAGAGAATGTGCTGATCCAGTACGCCGACTGGCCATTGCTACCGGAGAATCTTTGAGATATAAGATGATATGACATTGTCCTTAAAACAGATGTGGAAGGAGGTTATGACCCTCTCTTGCCTTGTTAATAGGGCATAATCTATATATATATATATATATATATATATATATATATATATATATATATATATATATATATATATATATATATATATATATATATATATATATATATATATATATATATATATATATATATATATATATATATATATATATATATATATATATATATATATATATATTATTATAAGGTTATATAATTTTTATAACCATTTTGTAAGTGTTTGTAATGTCCCTGTGAAAATTTTTTATTGTTTGCTTGTAAGATTCATCATTTGTTTTGAAGACACGATTTTAAAATGTCTTTTCTTATAGATATGTTGTGTGTTATGTAAACTTATGATTCTGTGGGATATTCTTTCCCTTTTTGTTTAATCTTTTGAAATTGTATTTTGAAATGCTTATCAGATCGCTACATCCTGTCTGCAGAGAGAGACAATGGAATCTAACCTCCTTGTTTGATCAGGTGCTTTAGGTCTAAAAGCATTTACTTTTGTTATCATGATGAGCTGTCACCTAGTCAGCGAGTTAACTGTTATGTCTTTATCATTGTATATTTATTCCATCTTTATTAACTCTGCCTATGCCTATTCTGTTCATAATCTAAGAAAGAGAGAAAGAGGAATAGCAGATAAGTGGTGTTATTTTGTATCTAATGTGTGCCCAGCTGGCTCAGGCTGACAAATGGTTTTGTGAACCCTGAACCAGGAAGTGTCAATCATGAGAGATAAGGTTAGTTTCGATTCGAGCCCAATTGTGTGTACCGGGTATACTTTGTATACGTGTGTGTAGGTGTATTCATACATGTGTATTCTGTGTGAATACCCTATGTGTATTCTCGGCCTACGAGACTTAAATCCAGTGTCTTCTAAAAGACATCAGTAGTCCGCTATGAGGAGTCCTGGGAGAAACATCTGCCTCTGTCTCTCTCTCTCTCTCTCTCTCTCTCTCTCTCTCTCTCTCTCTCTCTCTCTCTCTCTCTCTCGATATTATAATGGAAATAACAGAAAAGTGTCTGTAAAAGCTCTGTTAAACTCATCCCCAGGAGTGTGTTAATTTTGTAGAAGGTGATCAGGAATATTATTATGTACAAGTGTTGAAGAGGAGATTTATATTGGTGTAATATTTACAAAAGGTTATGTGGTGTCTTGAGTTTTGTTAAGTGATATGTTTGGTAAAAGAGAATTGTTGTGTTTGAATAAGTCTTAGAAAGACGTGAATCTAACTTTTCTTTTTATAGGGAAAGTTATATAAAGGATTGATGTAATTTTTAGACACATTATTGGTGATTGTGGTATTTTCATTTTTGTGTATCGCATTCTTATATGTCTGTGCTATCATATTATTGTGATTTTATTGTTGCTGTGTTTTGCTGGTGATTTCTTAGCATTTTGTTAGTGCATACCTGTTATAGAGATTTTTGGAGAATGTTATGTGGATTTCAATCAGTAATATTTTGGTGACTGTTTGTAATTGTTAAATCAGGTAAATGTTTAGCACTTAAGTGATAGTTAATAGTTTGATTCTTATCTAACCAGATTGTTTTCTTGATAAATTAAAGTTTTGTGAACTAACTTGATTAAGAGATACTTGAATCTTACACTGTTGTCAATTAATGTTAAATCTTTTGAGATTGTGAACTTTACATATAACTTTAAACTTAGAAATAACCCTGTTTGTTTAAAGTTTTTAAAACACAGCGTTTCATTTTTATCACTAGTACTTACAGACATTAATGAGTGTGTATAAGGTAAGCGATGTATCTGTTTGTTCACCTGAGACTTATCTAGGTAAAATAGAACCAGAGAGACAGCTACAGTGCTGGTTGAAGTGAAACCCATATCCCACTAATCTGGATATAACTTAGTAATTGTTACCTCATCCATAACTTGATAAAGTTACCTTGATTTTCTCCAGTGATAAGTAAGTTTATGAGATCATTATGCCTTTAGAGGTTCAGTCGTCTCTTTGTTATGAGGTTTCAAGTATCTGGTCGATGTGAGGTAACTTTTGGTATTATCATTTTTACAACAGATTTGTTGGTCTATTTGTGTAATAACCAGGTGCTTGATCACTTGTAACAATATATATATATATATATATATATATATATATATATATATATATATATATATATATATATATATATATATATATATATATATATATATATATATATATATATATATATATATATATATATATATATATATATATATATATATATATATATATATTTTTTTTTTTTTTTTTTTTTTTTTTTTTTTCTGGGCAATCTGGTTTGAAATATTTTCTGTGAGACAGGTAGCAACACCTACAGATACTTTAGCCTTGGGATTCTGACTTTATGGGTCCAGGGAAACATAAAACAAGAGGAAAAGGGGGAATTTCATATGAGCGTAAGGCTCTTACTTCTGAAGGGAAATATTACGTAAACACGTGGGTAAACTTACAGGAGTATATTTACATAAAGAACATTAGTACGGGAAAGAGAAATGGAGTTAAGTTATTGATCCTGAAGAGGATTCCTACAGGATGAATAAAACTGGGGGATTCCAGACACAGTCCGAGAAGATTCCACGATATAGGGTCCCTCTGAAATGAGAGATACACAAATTATACGCCAGTAATGAAAATAGACAAAAGGATAATGAATTCGAAGCTGCACTGAGGGTACCAATGGTCTTCGATGTGTTAATAATGACTTAGCACTGCCGACACTCGAGTAGCATGGGTGGAATTTCACAAGAGATTCGGTGATTATTGGCACTCAAATTAAGTAAATTTTACGAGGAAAAAGCCTGACTGAATGGACATCTTTTCAGAGTACTTTACCGTAAGGGAGAATTGGTTCCAGCAAAGAAGGCGGTCCGTGGATGACTCCCGATTCACGAGGGCGGTGAGGGCAACACGTGGGGAACTTCACGAAGCCCCAGGTAATGGAGTGGGTTATGGATCCGGTCAGCAGCGAAGGGAACACATGGTTGGCGGTCGAAGTGCACGAAGGTAAAAGTATACTTTGAAAGGCCATGTGGTTAGATGGAGAAGTGGTGGGCTAAGGGCATCGTCGAGCCAGGGGCATGTTGGTGAGCGTGTCCATCGTCTTTAACCCATGTAGTCCAGCGAGCGTCTTGTCTGCTTGTCACTTTTATGCCCTCTCCTACGGGCAGGGGGCACGTCCACGCACATAGGGAGTTGAGTAATTTTCCGCTGTTGTCCGTAGCTGGGGAGGGGGCGTTGCCTGTAAAGAAGCAGCCGGACAGATTCACTTTTGCCTCGAATAAGGAATTATCTACTTAAAGGGAGTGGTCTACAGTCGGTTTTAATCCCTTGTATTCTGACCGTACTAACTCCCTTGTCCAGCTCAGGCTGATAGATAGGTAGTCACGCATGTCGATAGACAGATATGTCTATCGATAGATCAGCAGACAGTAAACGAAAAAGGAGCAATTTGCTAGTGAATTCTTGCTAATTATAATATATATATATATATATACATATATATATATATGTATATATATATATATATATATATATATATATATATATATATATATATATATATATATATATATATATATATATATATATATATATATATGTATATACTGTATATGTATATATATATATATATATATATATATATATATATATATATATATATATATATATATATATATATATATATATATATATATATATATATATATATATATATATATATATATATATATATATATATATATATATATATATATATATATATATATATATATATATATATATATATATATATATATATATATATATATATATATATATATATATATATATATATATATATATATATATATATATATATATATATATATATATATATATATATATATATATATATACATATATATATATATATATATATATATATATATATATATATATATATATATATATATATATATATATATATATATATATATATATATATATATATATATATATATATATATATATATATATATATATATATATATATATATACACACATTGATACAAGTGTTGGTTCATCAATTACAAAGAGCCGTATACGCTGGCCTCTTAGCAGCATTCAAGCCAAATTATACAATTGAGAAGATTAAAAGTGCAACTCAGTAAAGATTCAAATATGATGAATAGCTCTGCATGAATAGCTTGACTGACGGACATAGGGGCACAGTGGAGACAGATGGTTAAGCCAAAGCACAGAATAATCTTTACAAAGGGAATGCTGATGGCTTAAGGGGCTGATGACAAATTATGATTAGGTAAATTACTCTTTAACACTGATAAATGGTTACCAACAATGATTCAGGTTCTAAGAAGAATGCAAGGAAAAAGGAAGCGGAACGACATAATTGTATAAGATAAGTGACCAAACACTCCCCCACCACACAGTACCTTAATTCCTTAAGTGAAAATCCATGGTTGCAGAGTCAATGAATTCTCGGATGAGTGGGACTTCTACTGTACATGTGGCACTTTAAGGTAGCACTTTGGATGGTGACACGGTATCAGACAGCGCAAGTCACTGGGTCAGTGGTGTGTCTGCTTCTGTTCTTGTTGACCTTCATTCGGACTTATATGACCTCTTTTTCCTGTCGGTGTTTGCTGCCCTCGGCATTTTAGGTGTTTCACTCCTTCAAGCACAATTCCCGTTAGTTTCCTGTGGCAGGCAATTCATGTGGTTGCCAGGAAGGAAGGTGTGCCTGGAAGGAGGAGACTTCGGCCAGCAGAGTCATAAAGCAGATTAAGATAGATGCTCTGGAGAGGATTAACAAGTGAGTGTGCTGGGACCCTAACGAAACAATTGTGAAATTTTAATTAACAGGGAATGTCTTAAGGTTTGTTTTTCTGGCTTTCTGTGTGGTCTTCCTAAAAGGAAGCATGGGGGGCTGAGAGATAGACATACTCCTAGCAATATATATATATATATATATATATATATATATATATATATATATATATATATATATATATATATATATATATATATATATATATATATATATATATATATATATATATATATATATATATATATATATAAAAATAATCAACACAAATGCTGTCAAACAGGTCATTGCTGAGTCGGAATTTGGGGAAAACACGTTGGTATGGAAGCAGTTAGCTTGCCCACGTATTACCTTGGGTGCAGTTGCTCTCAGGTTCCAACTTCTTTTATAACTTGTATGGCCTAGTGGGCAGCGCCCTTGCCTCTCAATTGAAAGACCTGGGTTCGATCCTGATGTGAGTAAGAAGTTTATATATATATATATATATATATATATATATATATATATATATATATATATATATATATATATATATATATATATATATATATATATATATATATATATATATATATCCAGGCACTTCTCTGATTAGAATTAAAAATAGCGAAAGAGAGAGAGAGAGAGAGAGAGAATGACTGACTTGCAGTGGCAAATATTCTTTACCCCACTCCCACCATGGAAGACAGTACTGACGTTCCTCAGAGTGCAGCAGTTACCGTTTCTCAATTTTATCCCCGTTTGCATTATATACATTTACCCTCCAAAAACGTAGGTTCTGCAAATGCCTTTCGGAAAAGTTTTCCAGATTTAATGATATGTGTTCCGTTACAATGAATTCCGAAGGTAAACGCGAAGGAGGAACTAATGAATTAATGAAGAAATTCGCGTTTGAACAAAAAAAAAAAAAAGGAAACAACGTTCATCATGCACAGGAAGTTTAGCCAGTATCTAATGTACACATACACGGATGGTGATGGATTTGATTCGTTTACTCTTATAAAAATTATTAATACAGATTCACGCAGTGTTGGGTTTGTCGAGATAATAAACAATTATATTAATAATTATAATAAATTATGATCAAAATTCACGTAAATTCTGATAAAAAATTTATGTTATAGGGAACTTATTGTTGTAGGCTAAACAGGATGAATAATAGTTCGGTATCTTAAAAGTTACGCCCATAACTACGAATTTTTTTTTAGTAGATTAAGTACTTAGATATGATGATGGTAATACTCCAGGGTACTAAAGAATTTGTATTTTATTGGCAGGGTATAATTAAGATACGTTTAGCTTAAGATGAACACAGAAAAAATATGGTAATTTCGTCCCAAGTAATTTTTTAATGAGGGGGTAGGTCTGTCTCAGAAGCATTTGGTCTTCTAATACGCATGCATGGATGGTGATAGATTTGTTTCATTTCGGCGATGAATTAGTTCTTGATCTCCAGAGTTGTGCCAGTAACTACAAAGTTTTATTTCATGGATTAAGTACTTAGATATGATGATGGTAATACGACAGGGTACTTAAGAATTTGTATTTTATTGGCAGGATATGATTAAGATGCATTTGGCTTAAGATGAACACTGAAAAAAGTTTGGTAATTTCGGCGTAGTTTTTTAACGAGAGGGTAAGTCTGTCTTAGAAGCACTTGGCCAGTCACTACTTTTTTTCGTGGCGAGGAGTGTAAGGGCTAACTGGTGTGGTGGTAGGAGTTATATTTTGAGTTACATTGCTTTACTATTGAATGTAAGTAATTCTAACCCAGTCAAACACGTCTGTTTATTTTTTTGGATGTACTAAACTGATCATAGGGTTTGCAGTGGGAGGAGTTTAACGACATCACCAACAGGAAAGGTCGTGGTTTTCCGCCCAAGCTATTAATGACTCCCAAAAAGTTACTGAAGAAAATGTGGACAGCAGCAGTAAAAAGAACTTTTCTTTTTTTGTGTGTGTTTTCTATGTCTGTCACGGGTTAGGGGTTTGGTTTTGAGTTAAAACCTTTCTAACTATATATATATATATATATATATATATATATATATATATATATATATATATATATATATATATATATATATATATATATATATATATATGTGTGTGTGTGTGTGTGTGTGTGTGTGTGTGTGTGTGTGTGTGTGTGTGTGTGTGCGTGTACGTTATTACCAACTTCAGGCATTGTACGAAGACAATTCATATCTCCACAAATTTCTACGAGAAATTCTCGGAATAAACGAAGAATATTTTACTGGGTTTTAAATGAAAGAATTAAGGAAGACTAAAATAGCGCAAGAGTTCACTAGACACTGATGAGAGACCGACAGATTCACAGAGATTAAACATACACACGCATTCTCGCACAGAATTCTATGTTGTGTAGAATCCTGGCTGTTCTTGCAGTGAAAAAGAGAGCATAGTTTGCGCCAGTTGCGTGATAACAATATGTAAATTATGCAGAAATTGAAATATTAAGTCCAAATCCTGTCAGATTTTAAAATATATATTGCTGCGAATTTGATCTTAGGCTTGAAACTGTGCATTGCTTGGTTTTAATGAGATGCACACAGATTCCCACGATTTCTCATGAAAATCTCCGGGCACAGAATCTATTTATTTGTCCTGTTTTATTAGGTCCAATGCTTCTTTCCCATTAAGTTCTAGCATTCTCTCTTGATTATCATAGTTTTCTTTTGCTTTTGGAACGCGAAAGGAGTCCTTTCTCCGATGGGTTTGATGAAAAGGAATTGTTTTAAATACGACGCTATGTTAAGGGAAATCTGGCCCAGTTTCACATGCTTGTTTTCCTACATTTATTCTTGCAATCTGCTATGTAGAGAATTTATCTATCTCTCTCTCTCTCTCTCTCTCTCTCTCTCTGCTTTCTTCAAAACTATCGCTTCTCGGATTTTCCGGAAAAAAAAAGAATAATCATGGAAGGTTACTAGATTACATCGCCATAAACAACTTGAACTTCATTAATCTTAATAGAAATGGCCCCCATTTATAATTATGGTGATCGCTCTACATTAATCTCTTTCCGAATAAGGGAATTCCTTTGCTGGTGGTATCTTATAGCCAGCTTACCAAAAAAAAAGTATCCTATTTCATTGTATATATACCATTTAGACATGGCTCCGGAAAAATTTAAAGATAGTGACCATTGATTACTACCATATTTATACTACCATATTTATAATCAAACTGGCGAATCACAGAAGAATATTTTGTGAGGAAAACTTCCGCAAAATTTGCCACTGATGCACTTACACTAAACTGAAATGCAAATTAATGTCAGTTACCAGTCTTGAAGCATTTCAACGTTTCTAATTCTGGCCAGTAAATTGTGGTGATCCCAGTTGTTCGTGATTTTTAGTCTCTGAGAAGTGGCATGTTATGAGATTTGGTAACATGAGAGACTTGAGAACATACACTTTTAAAGAGGTTTAGCACAGACCAAAGATCATTATAATTTCAAGTTAAATCTTATTGTTGCTCACTGATGAGTAAAAATAAAACTCTTAACATTTCGTGAGATTCTACACCATGCCTCTAACGCAGATACTAATTTTAGCTAATAATTTTGGAAAAATTAATTAATTCAGTACACACATGAAAATCCTCTGCATACATCTATGGTCAACCAGATGTTGATTCACAACAGATTCTTATAAAAGAAATTGCTGCCAGAAAGGGTACTGCTGTTTTTCACGTGGGAAGAGAGGGCTTCAGGTAATCAAATGAATTATTCAAAGGTAAACATCGTTTAATCTAAACCTAGAGAATGTTTATCATTCAACAGAATTTTGTAGCCGCGCGTACACAGAGGGAGTGCATTTCTTCTTTCATATTTTGACCATTATGAATAAATCATAAAGTATTAAAAATGAACCTTGCCACAGTAAGAAAAGTTGCAAGACTTTCGAAGCCCGCAATGAGCAGTGCTGCGAGTTTGTGCTCAGGCAGCTGAAAATGGATAATGAGAAGAAAAAGAATTTTTTCTATTAAATCATTTGCATATCGTTTAATTTATGATAATTGAGGCGCTCACTAAATATCATTTACCTTAATAAAAGGTCAAGATAATACTGAAGAATTGGTGAGAGTAATAATTACAGGAGAAAAATTAAAATACAGATAATGCAAAACATAGACTGGGTTAAAACTAATTTTCGAGTTATTCCAGATGCACAATTATAACAGATGTAAAAAGAAATGGCAATGTTATTGATCTTTATAAACCATGTTTCTGGATTTGACTATCGCGAGGAAACTAAGTTGTTTTTCAGAGTTTGAAGAATATATTGAAACATATAATGACTTTGTTAATTTTACTTTATAACACCCCAATCTTAAACCACTTTCCGGCTACTGCCACACTACAGTTAAGCAGTGGAACATAAATTACTGAATGAAGTTCAGCAGTTAAAAGCATGAATACAACAGTAAAAGCAGGTGTATTTTTTCAGGAGCCGCTCTCTCTCTCTCTCTCTCTCTCTCTCTCTCTCTCTCTCTGAGCTCTTTATATACTCTAAAGACAGTATACATATGTTCCCTTACATAAACTAATAGGCATTTTTACCATATCCATAAAAATCCAATAACTTAGTTATAATTTCCTTACCAAAAAGAAGGGAAAATAACGATTTGATAATAAATACTTTCGATATCTAGGTGTTCGAATAATCTTCTTAGAGTTTTACAATGTAGATGTAGATTTTGTCAGACATTTTGTGTAGAATAAAGCATATGAATGTTCCTTGTCCCTTAAGCCCCCGTCCATACAAACAGGCTTTGTCTGAAAGACTTTGTCCGTTGGAAGACAAACTCTGTAAACAAACAAAAGCCTGTCGTTCACAAGGCCGTGTCTGTTCAGTCAAAGTCTGGGTGGAGGTGAGCACAGCACGACAACTGCAGCATGGCTCATCGATGGATGACCAGAGCAACTGGCATTCTGTGCCTTACTGGGAATCATATGTGTGAAGAAAATAGATAATGACTTCATAAATTCTCCATCTTTTTAGTTTTCTGAAAAGAAAACTATTGTGCCGGTTTTGTCTGTCCGTCAGCACTTTTTTTCTGTCCGCCCTCAGATCTTAAAACCTACTGAGGATAGAGGGCTGCAAATTGGCATTGTAGATCGTCCATCCTAAAATCATCAAACACACCAAATTGCAGCCCTCTAGTCTCAGTAGTTTTTATTTTATTTATGGTTTAAGTTAGCCATAATCGTGCTTCTGGCAACGATGTAGAATAGGCCACCACCGGCCCATGGTTAAAGTTTCATGGACCGCAGCTCATACGGCATTATACCGAAACCACCGAAAAATAAACCTATTTTCGGTGGCCTTGATCAAAAGCAAAATCCATGGCCCTTCGCAGCCAAGCCCCACCATCTGCATGCCAGTGATTGGTTAGCTCTCGAAGAGGGAATGACCTCACACTAGTCAACAGTCCAAAATGATTGGTAGTACGGACTTGACTCCGTTCGGTCATGTTGAGCTCCGTCCATGAACGATGACACCATAGATTTGAGTTCCCGGAATTATGAAGTCTGCAGTTGACATCTCCGATAAAAGTTACATTATTTTTAAGTTATATGCTATCGTTACGAAGATCTTGGATCATTCTGACTGTGCATCTTTGTTTTTGAGCAGCCTAAATACACAAGCATCTTGCGTTTTTTTTTTTTCTTTTAAATTGGTGTTGGCCCACATAAACTATTCCATATAGGCCTAGACCACATTAATTGAAATGAAGCATAGACTTATGCTGTCAGTTCCGACATTAGGGTATTAATTCATTACAATCCTGCATGCCAAATGTTAATAACATTGTAAGATTAGACCTACACATCAAATTCTTATATTTTGAGACAATGACAGGGCATGGGCCTACGCGTCAATTTCTTATTGCAAATAGTTTTCCACCCGTATCTGTTGGAAGTAGAGTAGCTTTTAATTAATATAGTAGCTCCGATCCCACGATATACAATGTATATTCATACGGTGAAATGTACACGAATAAGCATGTGCATATACACATACACGTGTACTTGCGTCGATGGCCATAGTAAATGTAAGTCACTTATACCACAGAGAATAAAAGTAAAATCTGTGAGCATGTAGCCGATGCCACACATAGACCAATCATGGGGCTGTCTCAGCCTAAGGCGGGTCATTCACTCTCAGACTTGTCCCACAGACATGTCGAAAAGGGAGGAGCGTTGAAGGAAATGACACGACCATTGACGTTACGACCCGGTCTGCATAAATTGCTCATTTGCCTCTTAGACGTGCTAGAGTGATGGCCTCTTAGACGTGCTAGAGTGATGGCTCTCCAACAGCGAACTGGAAACACTGGCAATTTGTGCTATAGTTTGCGTCAAAATGAAGAACCGTGCTAAGAAAAGAAAGAGGTATTGGGTAAAAGACTCGTTGCCTAAAAGAAACGAGTTTTCTCATGCATCCCTCATAAATGAACTCAGATGACGTCCAGGTGGTTGGTATAATTATTTGAGGATGGGCAAGGATAAATTTTATGGAACTGCTGGCATTAATAACATCTTATATCACGAAATCAGACACCTGTATGGGGAAATCTATATCTACTGGCGATAGACTGATCGCCACACTACGGTATTTAGCGACGGAGAGATCTTATGAGGGCCTAGAAGTTAGTGTGGCGATGTCACCTCAGGGGTTTGGCAATATAATCGCGGAATGTGCTTCTCAGTTCTCATGTTGTTCATTTTCTTAATGGCAGTTTCCCGTGTAGCATCTGGATATCTATCCTTCAGCTTTTTTACTAAAATATCGAAAGCTATATTTTTTCCCGATTTCTGTCGGAATAACACTTGGATTTTACATTCCATAAGCATCAGTGTGACTTATCAAAACGACTTATCAACCGATAGTTCTGCCATAGTTAAAGAATTTCCTGAAGTCACGTATCACAGACGACACTGGGTAATACTGAAATGATAATATAGGTCTGCGTCGAAGTAACCTCCATTCACGCACGGATATGTATTTCAACCATAGAACGACCGCGTCTCACAGTGAATGGGCTATTTATTTATATACAGTTTTAAACAAGTCGCTACACTTTATACGCGCGGCAGTCTGTACCGACTAAAAGACAACCACATTAACGTGCCGACGTCCAAAGCTCCACCCACTTTTCTACAAATCTTAAGACCAGAGCTGAGCGTGAATGGAGGGCCTTACAGACAACTATAGAACTGCTCGCAATGAATTATATTGAAAATATATTTGCAAAAGGGATAACAAATTATATTACTGCGATGAGTAAATATAAGGCTGCTGTAGCATTTCTATGAAAATGAAGGCTATGGTAGGGAGACATCATAAAATACTTAACGAATTAAGAAGAAAATAAATGATTGCTGAAAAAAATTATGTAAGAGACGATCCAAACCAGTCTGCGAGTAGCCATGATTCATCTGCTTTTGGGGGCATTCTTGTAGATTACTCTGTTGTTAGGAGAATATTCTGGCGTAGACTATATTCATAAAGATTTTGCTTACTTTTAATTAAAACAAATAACAAAATTTCAATTAGCAATAAAAGGCAGACAATTCTTTACACTAGTATTTTATGAATAGGTCTATGTTAATTCTGCAATGTTAGGTTGCCATATGAAAATTTTTCGAAGACACTTCAAGCACCATAACAGCAGCAACAAAAACAAGAATAACCACAACAAGAACCACAAAAAAAAAACGGCTGAATATAAGATAGGTATAAGTCTATAATCCAAACGTCATAAGCTGCGTAAAAGACAGAAAGACGCAGGACATTATAGATCTACGTCATTTTTATGATCCTTTTTTTCCAGGCCAACAACCATATCAGTTGTATACGCCAAAAATAACAGAATACCAAGAATGCTACCCTGTGGAACTCCAGATAAAATAGGTTTTAGTTCACTAAAGATCCTGTCCACAGCAACTCGCTGCTGCGTACCAGTAAGAAAATCTTGAAGTAATCTTAAAACATATCCACCGACTCCAAGATTCTGAAGTTGTGATTTTCTAAATCGAAAGCAGCACTAAAATCTATTTGAATTACTCTGCAAACAAAACCCTTATCAAGGTTCCCTTGCAAATGGCAAGTTAAGTCTAAAAGAGATTCGCAGGTACCTAACTTCGTCCTATATGCGTATTGACTATCAGTTAACAATCCTATAGATTCTACATACTTATATCGTCGTTTAAAAATAAGTTTTTCAGCAACTTTAGAGAGCACAGGGAGAATAGAGACTGAGCTGTAGTTATTGCAGTCTGCAGATATGCCACTCTTTGGAACAGGCACTGTATTGCTAAACTTGTGCTCATCCACAAAGATATATTGACATAAAAATCTATAGAATCTGCTTATTTTGGGAGACAACACGCTAGAAACTTTCTTAAAACACAAAGGAAAGAAACCATCTGGATCTTCTCCACCTCATCTATCACGATTACCCAGAATTTTTTTTTTTAATCGTTGGAGTAAAATGCAAATTTTGTAAGAATTGGTTCAGGATGACAAGTATTAGGAAGCGGGAAACCCCAGATAACTGCTTAGTTTCAAAAGCTTGATGAAGTTGCTCAGCCTTTTCCCTAAGACAAGTAATCAATCTACCATCATTTGTTAGTAGTGGTGGAATGGAAGACAAGCCTGACCCAAAGGTAAATGATGCCAGTTTGGTCCACCACAGATGAGGCTGAGTAATTCCTTGAAGTTTCCTTTAAAAGGAATTATTGTAATTTCTCTCAGCTGTACGATAAGTTCTATTCACAACATGGCGAGACTCGACAAAAATTGTGTAAGTAATTTGAACTATTCCGTCTCCATGCATTGAATTTGGTCTGTTTGTCATGGTAGGTTTGTCTACATATATCATCCAACCATGGCTGGTCATTTGTCCTAAATTTGATAACTTCTTTAGGGACATATGTTATTAAAACAGCCATTAGCATTTCATTTAACTTCTTCTTGGGATCAGGATCTAGCGTAGCATCTGAAATATTAAGTGCCTGACAAGCTTCAGCAATGCGATCCCAATTGGCACTGTTTTTCCAGTGGTAGCATTAGGAATATGCTAATTGAAAGACATGTCCATCTTAATAACGCAATGATCAGAAGCGCCTATATATTCACAGAATTTGGGCTTGACCACAGTTGGAACACCTGTGAATATGAGGTTTAACCTATTACCAGAAATGTGTGTGGGTTCCTTAATTAGCTGGATAAAATCGGAGGATACACAGAACTCAAGAGCAGACCGGTCACGTTAATCTGTGAAATTTGAATTTAGCCACTCATTGTGCTTTGCATTACAGTCTCAAAAAAAAAAAAAAAAAAAAAAATTAATGAAGCTTTTGAATCCTGTGACTAAGCCATATTAATCCTCTCCAAGAGACACTTATATATAGAATCATCGATATCTGGATTTCTGTAAACAGCAAGTATGTATACACTGTAGAACTTACTGAAAATTTTAAATCAAAGAACTTTATGGCAAGTACACTCCAAATTGTTCTTTCGATAAATAGGTCGTCTGGACTTAGTGTATACAGCCATACCTTGCACATATGGGATATCATGAAGATAAATAAAGACAAGGCCATCAAACCCCCAGAATAAAAACTAAACCTTTGACTTTTTACTATTTACAAGTCTCATAAAATCATCAAATTATAGTTATGGGCACAACTCTGGAGATCAAGAAAATTTGACCTTAATCCTTGAATATTTAAAGTACTTTGCAATTTTTCTTACTGAAATGAGTAACAGGTCCAGGGTTCAGCTTAAAGTCTCCCAAAAGAATTAGAATTAACAAATACACTCATAACAACATTAACATTGTAAAAATCAAGAGAACAATAAACAGCAATGCCATTAACAACAACAGAACAGTAAACAACAACGCCATTAACAACAGCATATGTCACTGAAAAAAACTCTGGAAGCAACTGGTCGACAAGGTGGGCCCGGCATACCTTGTAAGGCAAATGAAACCTGCCAGGTTTGCCACAACTACCTGGCGAGGACAGTCAGGATGGATTTAGGAATGGAACGCTCAGTAGGAACAGACTAGGTAAAGATGACGGCACTTTCCTGATAATCGACCAAGCAACTTTTGCGTTTTCATCAGCCTGTCCTTCAAATAAAAAAAAAAAAAAACACAGGAAAGTGAATGAAAAAGAGGATAAATACCTGATTGTACCGTCAGGCAATGGAACTCAAATCCAAAACCATGGAAGGCCATGGTACAAATGGCTGTGGCGCAGTCCAAATTCTCCATATTCTCTGTAGAAACTGCAACACAAAATTTACTTTGTTCTTGGATGATATGAGTACAGGATGCTGCCCTTTTATCTCTCTGTAGATGTTGCTTTTAACATCCCAAACGGAAGGACGTTGTCTATACAATTCTATAAAATTTGGTACTTCTGCTCGAGACCAGTGGTCTTTGCTGGTCGTAGGAACAGCTGTACCTCCTAGTTCTCGCTAAACATGGCTACAGGAGATGGTGGTTCGTTGGATCCACTTGTGGAGAGTCAGCGGACACAGAATTAGTTACTATTATCTTTATGATTAAAAAAACTCGACTCCAATTCATATTGGCATAATTTTCATAATATGGAAAATAGCAATGCTAACTAACGGTATCTGTGTACCGTGAAAATGATAAGTAGAAAATGCCGTTGGATTGATGAATGGAACTGTACCTTCGTTTACGTTGTTAATTAGGAAGAACTAAAAACCATTCAAAGCAAGCCCTAAACCCTCCACAACTGGTTTTACGTTATTTTAAGTTTATTATTATTACCATTATTATTATTAGTACTAGTAATGGAGCAAAATGCTGTAGACTCAATGGCGCCAACAGAGAATGCATTTAAGTGATTAAAACGAAAAAAAAGAAAAGTAGTATAACAATAAGAGAATAATTAACAGAAATGAAAATGAATGCAAACAAGTAAAAAATGTGCCGAAGTTTCTTCGGCGCAATCGAGCTTTCTGTACAGCATGTATTGAAAAATCCACAGCTCTTTGCAGCTAAGCCCCACCCACTGCTGACGTCACAACCATCCCTTGAAGCTGATTGGTTGGCAATGGTTCTGAAAAGTTGGTGGTTCTTTATACCTTCATTAATTTTGCAATGGTTGTTTTAATGAACTAAAATACGTTCTGCTGATCATCAAAAGGAAACGTTATTTTCCCATGAAATAAAATCATAATAGGCATCTCCCTAAAAATGGTAAAAAAAAGAGAAAAATATTAATTAAGTCAAGAGTGTTTCGCGATGCTACAATGTTGTGTTTCGTAAATGAGGTTCACCTGAATACAGAGGTGACACAGGGAATGTCTTGCGTGCGAATCGGTGCACTTGAATTACAGTAGAATAATAATTGCCGTCTGATATTGTGAAGCGTGTTCACCATTCTAAACTTAAACAAAAAGACTTCCTAAGAGCTGTGCAGATTGGTATTTCATACTGATTTTAGGAAATTTCGAGACATTTTAATAATCATGAAATTGATTAAATTGCAACCGTTTACACATTCGGTGGGATGACGAGCAGTGACTGCACTCAACTAAACCAGAATATGCCCATGCTTAACTTAAAGTTACAGTATGGTAGGCTACACGAGTCATATTGGATATCATTTGCTGAGAATTTTTTAGGGACATTTTCTCCTTTCGAAATAACAGGATCATAAAAATGACGTAGACCTATAATGTCCTATGCCTTTATGACGTTTGGATTATAGGCCTATCTTATATTCAGCCTTTTTTTTGTGGTTCTTGTTGTAGTTATCCTTGTGTTTTTTTTTTTTTTGCTGCTGTTATGTTCATATGGTAACCTAACATTGCAGAAAAAACATAGACCTATTCATAAAGTACTGGTGAAAAGAATTAGCTGCTACTCTTGTTAATTGAAATTTAGTCATTTCTTTAAATTAAAACTAATCGAGATCTTTATGAATACAGTCTACGCTAGAATGTTCTCCTAATAACAGAGAGAGAGAGAGAGAGAGAGAGAGAGAGAGAGAGAGAGAGAGAGAGAGAGAGAGAGAGAGAGAGAGAGAATTTACTGACTCATGTATCCTTTTGTCCAACAGGGTAATCTACAAGAGTTCCCCCAAAATCAGGTGATTCATGGACTACTCGCAGACTGGTTTGGATCATCTGACAACTTTTTCAGCTATCCCTTTTTTTTTTTTTTTTTTTTTCTTATTTCGTTAAGTATCTTATGATGCCTTCCTATCTTAGCCTTCACATTCATAGAAATGCTACAGCAGCCTTATATTTACTCATCACAGTAATATAATTTGTTATCCCGTTTGTAAATATATTTTCAATATAGTTCATTGAGAGCAGTTTGATAGTTGTGTGTGAGGCTGAGACAGTCCTATGATTGATCTGTGTGTGCCATTGGCTACGTGCCCACAAGCAGAGAGAACCCACAAGTTTCACTCTTATTCTCTGTGGTATAAGTGGCGTTACAATTACTATGGCCATCCACGCATGCTATGTAAGTGCACTTGCATATACGTGTACATTCCACTTTATGCACATACATTATATATCATGGAGGTGAAACTACTATATTAATTAAAAGCTATTTCCACAGATACGGGTAGAAAATTATTTGCGATAAGAAATTGACGTGTGGACCCATACCCTGTCATTGTCTCAAAATGACATTAACATTTGACATGGCGGTATAAGTCTATGCCTTGGGATTGCTTATTTAGGCCAACACCAATTTAAAAGGAAAAAAAGCAAGATGCTTGTGTATTTAGGTTGCACATGATAAAAAAAAATGCTCGTACAAAATGATTCAAAATGTTCGTAATGATATATAACTAATATAAATTTCATCAGAGACTCCAATTGCATTCTTCACAACTTCGGGAACTCGTATCTGTGGTGTCATGCATGATTCATGCACGAAACGCAATGTTACCTAACACAGTCAAATCTGTAGGCTACTGGTAATCATATTTTGGACTGTTAACTAGTGTGACGTCATTCCCCTTTCGCGAGCTGGCCAATCACTGGCGTGCAGCGGGCGGGGCTTAGCGGCAAAGGGACATGGATTTTGATTATAATCAAGGCCACAAAAAGTAGATCTATCTTTCGGTGGTCTCGGTATAATGCTGTATGAGCCACGGCCCATGAAACTTCAACCACGGGCTGGTGGGCCTATTCTATATCGTTGCCAGATGCACGATTATGGGTAAATTTAACCTTAAATACAACAAAAAGTACTGAGGCTAGAGGGCTGCAATTTGGTCAATTTGATGATTGGAGTGTGGATGATGAACATACCAGTTTGAAGCCCTCTAGCCTCAGTAGTTTTTAAGATCTGAGGGCGGACACAAAAAAATGCGGACGGACAGACAAAGCTAACACATAGTTTTCTTTTCAGAAAACTAAAAATGAAATTGATATAAATTTACATTAAACAAGATAATGCTTGAATATCAAAGACAATCTACATAATAATTTCATTTAACAATTGAGCATACATACGGGTTAATAATAGCTAATATTTAAAATAGGAAAATATAAGAATATATATTCCAATGGATGTCATGTTATATTTGATTACAATGATAAATATACTCCTCATGTTCACAAATTCTGTATATTATAGTAAATATTGTTATTCATGCCTTATGTATAATTGCTTTAGCAATATAAAAACTATTTTTCATGCTTTTCATATACAATACCTGTGTCTTATGATAAAAGTAATGCATTTGCGCTTTGCATCAATTTTTGTCACATTCATATGCTGTTGCCTTTGCTCAAAGTGTTCCACATACATTTCGGCGATATACGGCAAACATAAACGGCGATTCTGGCAACGGACATTGTTTAAAAAAAAATTCTGTGTATTACCAAAGTATCACAATTATTTGAAAAAGGTTGATACAGTGATGTTCATTCTCATCCTTCATATATATATATATATATATATATATATATATATATATATATATATATATATATATATATATATATATATATATATATACATATACATACATACTCTTCGCACCGTATACTCGAGTCTCCACTTGGTTTTAAAATCTTTAAGACAATTTTCCCTTTTCTCAAGGGGAGCCTGTCATTCAGGCACTAACAATGCCCAACCCTTATGAGCATTCGCAAGAGGATGTATATGATGAGATGAGGTTTCTGCAAAAATCATAGAAACTCAGCTTTTTCAGTAATTTATACACCTAATTTATTCTATAACTGATTTTTCTTGATATTTCATTTAATATACTCTGAAAAATAGAGTATAATTTTCTAACAAACGAAATGTCAACAGTATGAAAATCATTTGTTTTATTCTGTCTTTTCTTTTTATTTTTTCCTAGGTCTATTTTTTGTCGCTTGTTTCCATGTATGTATGTGCGTCTCTGTCCGTGTATTAGAATCCAAATATTCCCAAAATTCAGTTAAACTACGGCCGATCATTTCAGGAAATTCTGAGTTTTTCCAGCCCGAAATACTTCTCATCATATGATCTATCACCATATCATTTTCTGCCGGCCATTAGGCTCACAATTATAGTATAGAGATTACCACTCAGTTATTCAGTTCTAAATCTCCACTTCCTCTACTTCTGTATCTTGTTCATATGTATTTACTTCCTTATTCAATATAATAGTATTATTTTATTTCATATGATAAATAAAATTTTTACCCGGTTTTAGATAAATATTATTTTTCTTTGCTTTGCTCCTCTTTTTTCAGTTCCCTCTTTAGTTCTGTTATTTTCAGTTGCCGATTGGTAAAGGAGTTACCACTACGTATCTACTTTACTAGAAGAAGTGGCAATAAATGATTTATTTATATTTTCAACAGCTCTTCTAGTAAATTCCTCTTACCCGAAAATGCAAGAGCAGTTAGATACGCGTCGCAAAATCATAACTTACCGAGATATCATAACTCATTCATTTCAAAATGAATTGTAAATTGAGCCTGGACAATGAATAAAAGAAATTAATATAGAATCCAATTAGGAAATTTCAAGCAGTTTATTTCACTGGTCGGAAAAAACGAATGTTTTAAATAAATATTATGAAAAAGATATCCTTCTCTAAAATTTAATAAAATACAAAAAGAAAATTGTTTAGAAACCTAGGGATGTAATTAGGGATATGGAAGAAACTCACTGGGTACCCAGTCATTATATTTTAGATCATGAAAAATAAATCAGGTAGATCAAATTATTTTTTCTCTATATACTCTACTGAAACAGGAAAATCTTTTCTACGTTCGATCGTTACCATGTCCTCCCGAAAAAAAAAAGGTTTATGAAGAAAACATTATCACAGAAAATTTTCACATATTTCGTACCCAGTTTAATATAATTCTAAATAAGATATCTGTGCAAAATTTAGCTAATTCCGCTCATTAATTTAACAAACATCTTTCTTACTTAACATAGTTTATTGCCAACATTCTTCTTGAATCTCCGTATTTGGAAATTTTAGAATCTACGAAGTGTATTATACTTGTATCTAAGTATGTGATATGATGAAATATGATGCCGATCTAATAGGTGAATACTTAATTAGTGCTTAGTATTATTATGATACCAGAAGCTAATCTTCTTATGGGAAGTAATTGTCGAGTTTCTTATAGTTATTTTTATTTCTATAATGTCATACATGCATAAATACATGCACACATACACACACCCATACACAACACACAGACACACACACGCACACACACATACACATATATATACATGCATACATGTATATATATATATATATATATATATATATATATATATATATATATATATATATATATATATATATATATATATATATATATATATATATATATATATATATATATATATATATATATATATATATATATATATATATATATATATATATACATACACACACACACACACACACACACACACACACACACACATATATATATATATATATATATATATATATATATATATATATATATATATATATATATATATAATATATATGTGTGTGTGTGTGTCTGTGTGTGTGTGTGGCTTCATATCAAATAAGCAGGGATAGCTATTGGAACGGAATGTGAAAAAAGGACTACTAGTGGATTTGAATGGACGATTGAGAGTGAAGTCCTCTCTACAAGAATTGTGAGCCTGATGATGGAAGGAAATCGAGAAGTTTGAGCTTCTTATCAGAGACGAGCACTTAAGTCGGTGGGGAAAATGCCAAGAGATCGTTGAGATGATCGACAGAAGATTAATTGGATTCCGGATAAAATGCTGAAAACATATATAGAAATGAAAATCAAGAAATAAAAAAAAAAACTTGATGTTAAGACAAATTTTGCTGTGGGATAAAATAAAAAGTTTAAGGAGATTATCGACCTTTCATTTGAGAATAAATTGTTTGTTATTCATAAATGTATATCACTTACAAAAAATATATAAATAAAAGAATAACTTCTTTCAGAAAATCAAGAAATTTTGTTCCTGGATCCCTTTCTCTGTTCCCATATATCTCCCATTAAAAACGTCGATAAGGGTTAGGCATTGCAAGCTCCCGAATAAAAGAAATTTATAGCCGGCTTCCAGTCTATGACGTGAATGTCAGGGTCTTTGTGATTTTCTCTTCCTTTCTGTTTGAAATTGTCCAGTACCTATGTAAGATCTTGTATACCTGGTTACCCAGGCATATATATATATATATATATATATATATATATATATATATATATATATATATATATATATATATATATATATATATATATATATATATATATATATATATATATATACATATATATATACACTTACACACACACACACACAAACACATATATATATATTTACGTTTTTCCGTGGTTTTAGTTTGAAATATGCTCTGTGAGACAGGTAGCAACAATTTAAGGTAATTTAACCTTGTGATTCTGACTTCGTGGGTACGGGAAAACGTAAAAAAGAGGAAAACAAAGGAGAATTTCATATGAGCATAGGGCTCTTGTTACTGAGGGAAATATTACGTAAAACACGTGGGCAAATTTAAAGTAGTGTATTTACATAAATGATATCAGTACGGGAAAGAGGAACTCAAGTAGATTACTATCCTGAAGGAGATCCCTACTGGATTGATTGAAACTGGGGGATTCAGACACAGTCCGAGAAGCTTCCACGACACAGGATCCCTCTGAAATGAGAGATATGCACATTATACGCCAGTAATGAAAATAGACAAAAGAATAATGAATTCGAGGCTGCACTGAGGGTGCCAAAGGAGTAATAAAGAATTAATACTGCCGATGCAAGAGGTGCACGGACATTAGACAAGGGAGATTTCTGGCTTTCTCTTTAAGAAAATATTACGAGACAAAAGCGTGACTGAAATGGGGCTCTTCAGGGCACTTTACCTTAGCAGATTTTCCAAGGCGCGTAGAAGGCAGTCCGTGGATGACTTGCGATTTCGAGGCGAGTTTCTTCCACGTGGTGCGATGCAAGGGCTTCCGTAAAGGGGCAAGGCGATGGGGACTCCTCAAAACTCCAAGCAATGGCGTGTGGGCTCGAGGAATACGGTCGAAGGGCACGAGGAAAAGTATACTTTGGAAAGGGCCACGTGGTTAGGATGCAAGGGCATCGATGGGGCCAGGTGTTGGGGACGTCTTCATTCCATATCTTCCAGCCCGCGTGTGTGTCGAGACCTCGTGGGCTTTTGCTTTTTATCCCCTCCTATGGGGCAGAGGGTGCGTCCAACACAGATGCTTTGACTCATTGCACCTGCTGCCCGCAGGGGAGGTTTTGGCCTGTAGGAGAAACACCCAAGCCAGATTACTTTTGCCTCGAAGGAAAGATCTTTATCAAAAATGGGAGCGCCTTTAATCTTTTAACCCTTGTTTTTAAGTCGATAGACAGATGGTCTATCGATCGGCCGGCTGGCAGTAAATGAACAACCAACAACAACAAAGGAGGGGGGTGGGAGGCAATTTGCTAGCGAATTCTTGCTAATCATAATACCTCCCCATACAAGATGATGTACATACCTCCTTCGGGTGTGTACATCGATATTCAAGAATGAGCGGCAAATGCTTTACGTTACTCTACATTCTGCCTTGCAATGAACTTTACTCCTAAGGGTTTTATGAAGCTGTGACATTACTTTTAATACCACATTGGGACAATTTTCGTTAACAGAACGCAAAGTGATTTAAACACTTGCAAAAGAATAATTACTTTAGATTTGGTTACCCACTGTAACTTTATAAAGTGACTCGAACAATTGTGAATTAATTCAGATTATAGGACCACGCATATGAGGCTATGGCCAACAAATGAAAAGAAATGGTTATTGTTCAAGAATTAAAATACACGGTTACTTAATTTTAGATAAAATGCATGCGGTTAGTACAATCTGCCTTGAAGAGGCTGTGTAAATGAAAAACAGCGTTTATTTTTGTAAATGACATCCCCTTTTACGCGATACTGTAATGACTATACATATTCGCATTGATAACTTATCTTCGTTTTAACGTGCTTTGCCCAGCTATCGTTCAACGCGAGGTGAGGGACGACCCACACACCGGGAATTTGACAGTCGTGTGCGGGCGAGAGTATTCGCGAGGTTTTAATTCGCTAACCTTAAACTACGCTAATTTTATGCGTCTACTGCCTACTCAATGTTATGACGGGCGAGCAGACAAAAGATGTGGGGTAGGACAAACAGCGATCTTGGAAGGAATGGAAGGGGGAAAAGGGATAATAATAACAAAAGGAAAATTACCAAGACGTTACGAAGGAAACTTGACCGCATATGAAAGGCGGGACACGTCCCTCAGAGCTTACAAAAAGGGGCATTTAAATCACAAGGGCAAGAGTTTATGACTCGCGGTTCATTAGAATTAAAGATAAATAAATGACTAAAAGAAAGTAAATGATACTGGAAGAAGAACTAAGGGAAAAAGAGTGAGGGTTTTATTGTGTTAGGCGGGAATTTAGTGTCCTTCGCCTATAAATTACGGCCCGGACTATCACTTCAGTCCCAGGGCGAGGAAAGTGCACCCGAAGGGCGCGACTCCTTCAGGAGGGGCTGACACGCACTCCCGGTGCCAAGGTATGGGCGCAAGGGCGTGCCACTTCTCACTCTGTTATTCTTAATGATTTATACATTGTGTGGGGAATGGTATCCCGTATTTAATTGCCTCTTGTGGGGATAATTTAAGGGAAGATTAATAGAAGGTGATAAGAGATAGAAGTTCCTGAGGAACGGAAGAAGATAGAAGAGGGTCTGACATCCCCTTCTGGATTAGGGGTGCCAAGACCTTCGAAAAATGAAATGGCGGCACATGTGCCATGGGAGCTCTAGCGCTCTTTGTAAATTACCCGGAATGTCCCATGCCCGTGGTAATTTCGCCTCGAGTCTTTCTTAATGGGACAGTCGTCCTCGGCCGGGAAGCGGAGGGCCCCGCGACCGGAGGGCGGCACGGAGTACCACCTGGGCCTGCTGATGCGACAGCTGACGCAGGAGTGTTCCGTGCGGGTTCTACCATGATCCGTCGCGGCTCTTGTAGTTCATCGCCAAGTGAGATATGGCAGAATCCTGACTTGCAATTGCGTCGGCGACGGGCTGAGGCAGAGAGGAGGCGGTCGGGGGTGGCGTGAGCGGCTCGCAGGTAACGATGACCAGCTCAGGCACGGGTTGCGAGGCCGCACCTGCAGGTGAGCTTCCGCGGTGGTCGGGAGGAACCGTCTCTCTGACCGACGCTGGTAGCGGTGCCAGGCCGGGGAGAGGGGGGGTCCTGAGTTGGATCCCGTGAATGGAGATCGGCGTGGCGCTCTGGCGCTGGCACTAGGGCAGAGTCAGGCGCTATCAGAGGTTTCTTGGGCTCGTCGGTCAGGACGGACGGAGCTTGGCCCTGCTCGGGGCATGCAGGTGGCACCGGCAGGAATTTGCATCTCCTGAAGGGAGATCTGATTGGGGCCCTGGCACTGGCACTGAGGCAGGGCCGGGCACTGGAATTGGATCGAATCGATCGAGGGGGCCACTGTACATCGTACTCAGGTGGCACTGGTGGGGACTGCACGTCCTCCTGGTACCCAGGGGCGCCAGTCTTGGCTGAGGGAGAAGCGGGGAGGATTACTCGCGCCCGCGAATGATTCGGGGAATGGGGACCCCTAGATTGTCGTGATTTCGGTGGGGACTGAAAGTCCTGTCCCAGGATGACGTCATAGCCTCCGGGGAGATGGCTTACTACTGCAAGATTGCAAATTTTGGATTGGTGAGGTCTTGTGACTCTCAATTGGACTGTAGGGAGTATCATTTTAAATTGATTTATTCCCTCGATCGTGACGAGTTTTCGTCTATTGACGATAGCTCCGTAGGGAACTCTGTCCCTTCGGATGAGGGAGATTTGTGCGCCCGAGTCCTCGAAAGCAGTGACTTGGCGCGCGGGCTCGCTACCTCATGGAGGGGCCATGTATACAGGCCCTTCGGCGGGAGGGCCTAATGACTTGGGATGTGTGACGGCCAAGGCGACGGTGGGAGTAGTTGATTTATTATTGCGTGGGCATTTTGCCCATGCGGGAGAATGGCCATAAACCTTGCACGCCGTGCAAAAGGTCTGGCTAAAGTCTTTCCGCGCTGCCCCTGTGGAGGGCGCAGGCGAGTTATTTGTCGGTTTTCCGGGAGAGAGAGGAGCCTGTTTCTTGTTCCGGCACTGTTCGGAGGAATGCCCCGTTTTCTTGCAATAATGGCAAGTTAGGGGCTTGCCCGAGTTCCCAATTTTGTGGGAGTTTGAACCTCCGAGGAGGGACGGGGGATTTATCTTCCGCCCCATGGATCCTTCTTGAGGGTGGTGAGTTTCCCACATATCGGTTATTCGGCAACACTCGGTGAGGGTTGCTGGGGCTTTTTCCACTATATGGGTGGCGAGGGCAGGAGGGGCGTAGCGCAGGAAATGCTCGAATTTAAACCGCTCGAGTACCTCGGCGGTGTTAGTGGCTCCTTCGAATCGAGCCATTTTGTCAACGCCGCTCGAATGGTACGCCCAATCGGACCAAGTCTGGCCTGCTTCTCTGGGCTGCTCTCTCCAACGTCTCCTCCACCGCTCGGGGGTAATCTCGTACGCCTTCGTAACTGCTTGGCGTCACGGCTTCCCAGTTTCCCGATCGTCTGCGCGGAAGGGCGTGGTAGGCAACGAGGCCTTTCCGCCCAGGAATTTAGTGAGAACAAGGGAGAGTGAGTTCCGTGGGGAGAGATCGCAGCACTCCAGGACTCGTTCGGCCCTTTCGAGCCATACTGGTTCGGACTCGGTCCATTTTGGCACGAACGAGTGAGCTTGGCTGAGGGCATTCATCCCGTGGGCAGGCGGCGGGGTGGCGGGCTGTCGTTCTAGCATCTGGAGCTCATGCGCTGTCGCTCTCGATCTTCCCATTCTCGTTCCTCCCTTTTCTCTTGGGCGATTCTGTCTCTCTCTCTCTCTCACGTTCTCTCTTCTCTCGTTGTTCTTGAGCGTTCTTCTCTCTCTCTCTCTGCTCTTGGGCAATTCGTTCCCTCTCTCTCTCTGCACGTTCCTTTTCCTTCTCCTGCTCTTGGGCAATTCTTGCCCTCTCTCTCTCCTCACGTTCTTTGGCCTCTCGTTGCTCTTGGGCAACTCGTTCTCTTGCTCTCTCCGCCTTGGCATCGTCCACTCGCTCTTGAACCCATGCTCTCAGATCTTGCCCCGATAGTCCCATGTCCTTCCCAGCGGACATGTAGAATTTGAAATCCTCGTTTTGTTGGGCTCTGGTATTAGCCATTTTGAAATAATGGTTATATGATATGTCTGAAAAGACTCAGGTTGTCTGAAAAGACTCAATTGCAGGAATCTGAAACACTCAATGGTTCAGACTGCAGGAGAATGGATCTGTTTGAATAAGACAGGTGATTAGTAAGTCTGAGGAGACTTTTTGTTAAAATTTGATATGTCTTGGAAGACGTGGTTGTTCTTGGCGAACGAATTTTAATATATGTCTCGGAAGACGTAGTTGGATTTTGTCACGCTCGGACTTGGCCGGCTGTAGCGTGAAGTTAAGGAGTTGTTCTAACGAACTAGAATGATCAGTCCCGTAGGGGCTTAGATGTGTGAACTACACTGTATAATGTCTCAAAAGGACTTAATTTTGGGTTCCACAGGAATGAGAATTCTCGCCACGTGCGACGTAAATTTTTGTATGAGTCTCTGAGGACTGGAATTTGGAGAAATTCTCGCCACGTGCGACGTAAATTTTGTATGAGTCTCTGAGGACTGGAATTTGGAGAAATTCTCGCCACGTGCGACGAGAATTTTAGGAGTCTCTGAGGACTGGAGTTTGGAGGAATTCTCGCCACGTGCGACGTAGAATTTTAGGAGTCTCTAAAGACTGGAATTTGGAGAAATTCTCGCCACGTGCGACATAGAATTTTAGGAGTCTCTAAGGACTGGAATTTGGAGAAATTCTCGCCACGTACGACGTAGAATTTTAGGAGTCTCTGAGGACTGGAATTTGGAGAAATTCTCGCCACGTGCGACGTAGAATTTTAGGAGTCTGTGAGGACTGGAATTTGGAGAAATTCTCGCCACGTGC
>NC_089741.1:72715140-72747640 GCF_040412425.1 Macrobrachium rosenbergii | reverse complement strand
AAAATTACCGAGCCATAGAAACTTGATAGTACTACGATACATTTCCTTAAAGCTTCGGGTTTCAGACCCATGAGGAAAAGAAAGAAGAAAATTGAACACAGTACCACAGTATCAGAGATAGATGACCTCAGAGCGGAGAGGAATTGTGAAAATAAACTTCTTTCTATGCTTTCAAGATCGAAAGATGGCAGGAATCAACTTTCCAAGCAGTGAGACCTGTCGTGCAAGGCTACGACAGGTCAATGATATTTTGCAACAGGCCTAATAACGGGGTGTCTACAATAAAAATGCATTCGTACAAAAACTATTGCACTCACCAAAAGACACAAAGAACGTAAAATTTTACTGGTAAACAGATGTAAATGTACCAATTAGAACAGATGAGACAGATGTAAAAACACCAATCATGAAAAATACAAGTGGTAGATTTCTCAACATGGAAATACTAAGCCGTTTGGCTCCTCCAGGAAGACCTTTATTTCACGCCAATATTCAGGAAATCCATTCCTTTTAAAAAAACTGGCATTAACGATTTTCAAGAAATATATTAAATTAGACTTAAAACCTAAAAGAACAAACCTTTGGTTCACGTTAATGAAAAGGATAACCTGACACTTGTTGCAGACAGTGTGCGCTGTCAGTCTCGCATCCTCTCGCTACTGCAAACCTCTCAAGGTTGATGATCATTCATGACACCAGCTCAAGAGTAAAATGACTTCCGTAGGTAAAAAATTGTCAAGAAAGGAGCTTGTTAATTACGCTAGATTTCCAAAATATTGTAGTAATCGAAAATATAGTGATGGAAAAAATGAGACATTTGATTCACATCTAGATCAAGAAAAGAAAGAAAATTGTTACGTGAGGTAACGGACGATTTCGCACATTAAGAAATCGGCGTCTCTTCTAACGTCGTGAACAGTCCGTCCCTGAGCATCAGGAAATTCGAATTTTGGTGGCTAATTTGAATGGCATACTGTCACTTTAAAATTTCATTATTTCAAAAAATAAATCCCGAAAGGCACTGGTCCACGTTGCGAGCTTTCAGAAAAACTAAGTATCACGGCGGTATCTTTTACCGTTATAGCTCCACAGATATGTTAGGTCCTCACCGCCCGCCCTCCCACTACCTACAACATCCCGTGAATGCCAAAAATCGATATCTGGATCCCCGGTACGGCTTAACGGATTTCGATGAAATTTGGCACGATTAGAGGCCTTACTGGGAAACCTCTAAACCCAGAGTTTCGTCTCGATTGGTTGAACATTTCCAGAGTTATAGAGGGCTAAAGTCAGGGTTTTTGTGCATTCCGGGTGGCTGGGCTTTACTGACAGCCAACTACCGTTTCGGATGATGACATAAAAAAATAGAGAAACGGTAAGAACACTACAGATTGACTAGATATAAAAGTATTCAAACAGCTATAACTGACAACACTTTAAAATACATAATAATATAAAGTAAAAAAGGCGCATAAAAACTTAACTGCAAATCAAAACTGACAAAAGAGGAATGATTAAATAAGACGAGATTACTTACTAAGTAGAAATCGTCAAATAAAATCACTGAAGAGTAGACGCTGAGATAAAAAATACTATATTATAAAAAGATCTTCATATTTTTTGTTTTTTATTTCCTTTTAAACACTGATTATTGTCCTTGTACATCTACAAGAAGTATTACCTTGACAATGATATAATTCATTTTCCCATATATCTGTACGAAAATATTACGGGATAATAAAAACAGAGTAAACAAAGATTCATGAAGAAAAATTTATATTTATAAATAAATTTCTAAATGATATCAATTTGCCTAACACAGTAAGTATATTTTGCAATTAGTGTACATAATCAAGCTACTGAGTAAATGAAACGTTTAACAAGCAAACCTGTACACGAAATGATTCTTCTTTTATAATGCGTCCTGCTGAATTTGTGCAGTAAGACTTCAGCTCATATTCAGTCAGCACTCGCTCAATATTGGAAACCTCGTGAAGAAAAAAGTTAAGTATACCTTAGTTTAACCAGACCACTGAGCCGATTAATAGCTCTCCTAGGCCTCGCCCGAAGGATTAGATTTATTTTACGTGTCTAAGAACCAATTGGTTCCCTAGCAACGGGACCTACAGCTTATTGTGGAATCCGAACCACATTATAACCAGAAATGAATTTCTATCAACAGAAATAAATTTCTCTAATTCTTCATTGGCCGGTCGGAGAGTCGAGCGCGGGCCCAGCAGAGTGCTAGCCTAAAACGTTACCAGTCCGTCCAATGAGGTACTACCTCGTGAAGAGGTTGTTCAGTTTTTTTTTTTTCACAGTCCTTTGAATAATGAATGCGTATGATTAGTTTTTCGGGGCTATGTGGATTTTAAGGTCCGATTTATACGGCGAATTTCTATAGCATTTAAAAGAGACATCTCTCTCTCTCTCTCTCTCTCTCTCTCCCCCATGTAATATATATATATATATATATATATATATATATATATATATATATATATATATATATATATATATATATACACACACACACACACACACACACACACACATATATATATATATATATATATATATATATATATATATATATAACTGAATCAAGAAAATATGGAATGTGATGAATACATAAATAAAGACAAAATCCACGAAGGAAAGGGAAACAATGGAGTAATGCAAGGCCTTTCGCATTCTTGTCCTTTACTCAGGAGACTGAAGAAATATAAAGTAAGTTTACAAAGAAATCCCGTATAAATGACAGATGGCGATTACAAAGGAAAAAAAAAATATGTACCTGGAACCTAAGGCAGTTGAAGAATTAGTAGACATACCAAAACAGACTTAAACATTTAAGAAGTTTTACAAAGGATTAGTCTCAATAGCTCAGAAGCAGAGGCAAGACAATTGAAAGATTATACAAGGATGGTGACTGACCACCAAAACATGTTAAAAAAATACAACTCACTAATTCTCCTTTATGCAAGGTGATAATTTTTTCAAAAAATATTAGACACATGAATACATAGAAAATATATATAAGATAACTAATTTGTTATTGTTTACCAAAAGGAAAATTACTGAGTTGTACTTTTATAACATGTTTTGTTGCTCAATCACTATCCTGCATAACCTTTTAATTGTCCCATACATGCTTCTGAGCTGTTGAGCCTAATCCTTTGTAAAACCTCTTCAATATTTAACCCTGTTTTGGTATGTCTACTAATTCTTCAGTTGTGTTAGATTCCAGGTACATATTTTTTTCCTTTGTAATCCCCATCGTCATTTATACGAGATTTCATGTAAACTTATCTTTATAGTTCTTTAGTCTGCTAAGTAAAGGACAAGAATTCGAAAGGCCTTGCAATGCTCCATTGTTTCCCTTTCTTCAATGGATTTTGTCTTTATATATATATATATATATATATATATATATATATATATATATACATATATATATATATATATATATATATATATATATATATATATATATATATATATATATATATATATATATATATATATATATATATATATATATATATGTGTGTGTGTGTGTGTGTGTGTGTGTGTGTGTGTGTGTGTGTTTCTACATAAAAAGTAATTGTAGACTTCTTCCTTCACAGTTAATTTTCACAGTGAATTCTCATCGCAGCAGTTACAAAAGAAAAACAAAAGTAGAAATCTTACGTCTCTCTTTGTTGAATGAAGATATTGCTCTCGATCGTATTAACCGCTTCCCAACAAGACTACAGATCAAGCAGATTGCAACGCGAGATTAAAGAGGCTTGCAATCCCATGTAAGTGCAGAGGCAATACATGTCATCAAGACAAACACAACTAGGTAAAGAAACTCCAATTTTCCGACTTGGAGTCTTGTTGAAAGAACGATAGTCTTTGAGGATGTAAGTGACGCGGGCAAAAGAGAAGAGTACACATATGAAATGTCCTACTTTTCGTAAGGATGAGGTGGAATAGCATCAGCGTCCTTGCTGAGTGAGAGTCGAAGTGAAAATACGGAAATACATTATTATATATAAACTCAGTTTTTTTTACCGAGGCAAGTTTATAATAACATGTTTTTCTAATGCTTAGTTGTAATTTATCCCAATTGGTGTTAAAATATGTGAAAAGTAAACAAATTATGCAGCGTGCATCCGAAAACAAACTCCTGTCGTTGACTTCGGCGGGTGTTGTTATTAAATTTAGACTTACCATCACAATACTTTATAATCTCTTTATTCGTTAACATTATTTATTGACAAAACATATATCTGAGGGAGAAATTTAGGTTAGTAAATAAGTTTCGATTCACATTACTTGGTAATTATTTGAAAACAATGATGCTATTCGGACAACATACTTGCAACCAACCAGCTAGCAGAAAACTTTTCCGAGCTAAAAGGGCACCCCTGCGAGTGAGTGCCAATGCACCTCGGAAAAAAAAAAAAAAAAACAGAGTTTAGGTGGACACTGTGTGCAGAACAAAACGCGTAAGATATTTGAGCCAATAATAATAATAATAATAATAATAATAATAATAATAATAATAATAATAATAATAATAATAATAATAATAATAATAATAATAGCAATTCTTGGTGAAGTTTACACATTTGGGTATTCCTGTAATCTTTGAGACCTACTGAGCTATATATGAAAAGCTGCAATATAACCAAGTTGGATGTGAACCCACTCATATTAGCTTACAGGGAGACTAAATCTTCAAGTTGATTGTGACTTCCAGATATATACCCTAATGAATGGTATTTACAGTAGCAGTAGCAGCAGCAGTAGCAGTAGTAGTACAATATCTCTTAGTTGAGTTGTTCTTGTGTTCCCTGAATGATTTATGGTGTTGTTTTGAATGAACATTTTCATTTGAACACCAAAGAATAAACAATGCGAAAATTAAATATCAACTGAAAACAGGTGAACATGCTTGAAAAAAAGAATATAAAAGAGAAAGAGCCAATGAATAAGAGAACACCATCACTCTCTGCGTATGGAGTTAGAGTCATGCAATCTAAAAGGTTACATCAAATAGGTATGAGCCATGGCCACCGAGAGTACAGGCCGTTCCGCCGGGACATTTAAACTTTGTCTCGCTAGCCGCTGTAGGCTAACGGTTGACCCAATCTCAAATGGGAGTACTGCATCTTTTATCGAAATTTTCACAATTTGGTGGTCCATTGTCAATGTGAAATCAATATCTAAAGGAAAAAGAATAAATAATGAATATTGCACTCCTCTCTCTTGTGACGAAAGCGACAAGAAATATGATTTCCTTCAGAAATTCTTGGACTGGTTAGTGAAATGGGAGGGAATTCCAGGAGGAAATTGACAAAAGAGACATTCACTGCATTGAAGCATACTACATATGCAATTAGAGAAATAGCAAAATATTGTAGAGAAGAACTTAATATGCTATATATTCTTCCTGGAAAGTTTCAGACTGACAATCTCGAAGCTCGGTTTAGTGAATATCGTCAGCTTGCTGGTGGGAACTATAATATATCAGTTAGACAAATTTTTGAATGTGAAAACAAGATAAGGAGAATTTCCGCTATGAGTATGGCTTTACCATTTTCAGGGACAAGGGTAGAACTGAAAGATCTTGAAGAGATATGTTGGGAGAGAATGAATGTTGTTGAAAGTGAAAGTCATTGTAAGGTTGATATTATTGTGACACCTCAAGATATTGAAGCATGCAATAATGTTCTCCCCGTGATAGTTTACCTGGCAGGTTATTGCTGCTACAGTGTCAATAAAAAATGAAATGTAAATCTTGCCTAGACATTTTGACAAGAGGTGATATTGCCAATGAGAGTGAGTTGCAAGCTGAGAATTATGACTATGTGAAAGGGATCAGTAGAGGAGCGTTGCTTCTCCCTGACACTGCAACTGTGAATATTGTGAGGTACAACTACATTGTAGTTAACAAGCTTTCTCAGACTGCAGCATTCAAAAGCACAACAAGCCAACGACAGCTCGTGATGAACATGACACTCGATGTTCTGAGTCAAGAAGAAGGCCATTTGCAATTTGATACCTGTGAAAATGACCACACATCAGAAAAAATAGAACGGATGATTGTCTGGGCTTCCACAAATTCTCTCCTGAATAACTTTTCCCGAAGAGAAAATGACTCTATCCAAGTCAGAAAGTCTGATGGTGGCTCAGGTAAGAACAGGAAACTTTCAACTTTAGTAAAGTAACAATGTATAAATATGCACTGCAGACTAGGCCTACTGGGGAACTGCGGTATAAAAATTAAAAACGCACCATGCTATCTACCTCTTGGGTGGTTTGGAAACGTTAGCCATAAATAAAATGTTTCAACACTGCTTTTTGTCAGTTTCTATCTCCCTCCTCTATACAAGTACGTACATACATACCAATATAAACACACACACACACACATATATATATATATATATATATATATATATATATATATATATATATATATATATATATATATATATATATATATATATATATATAATTTGTGTACATAAAGGAAATAATTTGGAAGAAAATACATAGTCTTGGATGCGTGGTAAGGTCTATAGACCGTGGGAGGTAAGCCTACAGTGGTCGGTGAGTGGACAGCGTGAACAGGCCTTGTACTCTCGGTGGCCATGTATGAGCCGCCCTATCACAACCTCTAGAAATTCAGAACCTAATAAAGAACGTACAGTGTACCACTGGACTAAGCCTTAGACACTTATCAAGTTCCTCGTTGGGAGAGTGGGTTCCGTTCTCAGCTAGCACTCTGCTGGCCGCGAGTTCGAATCTCCGACCAACCAATGAAGAACAAGAGGAATTTATTTCTGGTGACAGAAATTCATTTCTCGCTATAATGTGGTTCGGATTCCACAATAAGCTGCAGGTCCCGTTGCTCGGTAACCAATTGGTTCTTAGCCACGTAAAATAAATCTAATCCTTCGGGCCAGCCCTAGGAGAGCTGTTAATCAGCTCAGTGGTCTTGTTAAACTAAGGTATACTTAGACACTTATCAACATGTGGGTGACCTCAGGTAAAACAAAACTGCATGATTAGATGGTACATTCGCAGCTGTTTATCCCTTTCTATACGGCTCAAACTAAACTCAGCTAATCAGTTTATGTTTTGAGCTCTCTCTCTTTCTATTTCCTTCTCATACATACATACATACACACATATATATATATATATATATATATATATATATATATATATATATATATATATATATATATATATATATATATATTTATATATATATATATATATATATATATATATATATATATATATATATATATATATATATATATATATATATATATATATATATATATATACATACATACATACACACACACACACACACACACACACACACACACACACATATATATATATATATATATATATATATATATATATATATATATATATATATATATATATATATATATATATATTTGTGTGTGTGTGTGAAAAATAAAAGAGAGAGAGCTCAAAACATATTAACTGATTAGCTGAGTTTAATTTGAGCATTATAGAAAGGATAAACTGCTGCTAATGTACTATCTACTCATGCAGTTTTGTTTTACCTGAGGTCACCCCATGTTCATAAGTGTCTAAGGTTTAGTCCAGTGGTACACTGTACGTTCTTTATTAGGCTCTGAATTTCTAGAGGTTGTGATAGGGCGGCTCATACCTATTTGATGTTATCTTTTAGATTGCATTACTCTAACTCCATACGCAGAGAGTGGTGGTGTTCACTTGTTCATTGGCTCTTTTTCTTATATATATATATATATATATATATATATATATATATATATATATATATATATATATATATATATATATATATATATATATATATATATATATATATAAAACAAAATCCACGAAGGAAGAGAAACAATGGAGTACTGCGAGGCCTTTCAATTTGTCGTCCTTTACTTGGCAGTAAGTAAAGTACAAGTGAAAAGGTCTCGCAGCACTGCATTGTTTCTCTTTCCTTCGTGGATTTTGTCTTTATTTATATATTCATCACATTCCATATTTTCGTGATTCAGTTATACTTACATCATACACACAACACACACACACAAACACACACACACACACATATATATATATATATATATATATATATATATATATATATATATATATATATATATATAAATATATATATATATATATATATATATATATATATATATATATATATATATATATATATATATATATATATATATATATATATATATATATATATATGTGTGTGTACGTGTGTGTGTGTGCGTTATTGTTTTTCAAACCTTCAAATATATTATCATACATTACTAACCCAAAAATTGTATTTTACCCAAACAAAAACTAAATTCTTCATGCCCTGATTTATTTTGCAATACTATGTCACATATTTCACACATTTACCTTTAATCCCTTATCAAGGACCTAGTACAATAGAAGGGCCCAAGGCAGTATTCAGAAAAGAAAAGAGCGCATCCTTCCTTTCGAAGACTCCAGAGAACAATAGACAGTAGTAACTATGGAATTCGTTTGTTAGTGAAAGCCTCCAAATTTCATAGAGAAAAGAACGTTTACGAGGAGCACTTATATATATACATGAGTATATATATATATATATATATATATATATATATATATATATATATATATATATATATATATATATATATATATATATATATATATATATATATATATATATATATATATATATATATATATATATATATATATATATATATATATATATATATATTTATATATATATATATATATATATATATATATATATATATATATATATATATATATATATATATATATATATATATATATATATATATATATATATTGGTAGAGTGGTTTCAGAAGAGGAAGAGAAGTGTGGTGGTGATTTTATATGACAAAGCTTATGATATGTGAATGAACTGGCAAATGGGTCTTGGTGAGGGTATTCAAAGCACCAAAACCGCCACAGTCTGCTCAGTTCGCTGTGAAAGTAGAAGGTAGTGTTAACAGGCTTCCAAGCGGTGTGCATTTGAATTTGCAAGTTATTGTAATCACTTTAGCTTTTACAATTAAGGAATAAATAGGCGTGCAGAAATGACTATAAACTATAATCATTAAACATTTAAATACAAGCTCGAACTTTCCCTACATCTGTAATCGTTATTTTATTTCTGATGAAACAGACGATAATACCCAATTATCACATGTTAATAAACAGAGGTATTTGCAAAAACCAGTTGATTGATCAAAAAGTTATGGTAATTTTGATCACGGAGAGTAAACATTTGGTGGTTTCTTCACTGTGGTTTCAGCACAGTAGTAAAAAAATAATGTTAGAAGACGGCAACATATATATATATATATATATATATATATATATATATATATATATATATATATATATATATATATATATATATATATATATATATATATATATATATATATATATATATATATATATGTTTATATATATATATATATATATATATATATATATATATATATATATATATATATATATATATATATATATATATATATATATATATATATATATATATATTTATATATATATATATATATATATATATATATATATATATATATATATATATATATGTATATATATATGTTTATATATATATATATATACATATATATATATATATATATATATATATATATATATATATATATATATATATATATATATATATATATATATATATATATATATGTGTGTGTGTGTGTGTGTGTGTGTGTGTGTGTATTATATATATAAGTGTGTGTGTGTGTGTGTGTCTGTGGACATGGGAAGCGTTGCTGTCAACCAACACAGAAGGAGCTGAAAGAGACGTCATGAACTAAATTATTTGTCCGTTTATTATACAAGATGACATTTCGAGGACACTACCTCATTTCAAAGATGATAAACACAATTATAATATATGAAAATGTTATAAGACTCAGAATTAATAAATTTACAAATTAAGAAATTAAAAAAAAAAGAGTATTTAACAAACAGAATGTAAGAAAAAGACTGCTGCCTTTCAGGAGGGGGACCAAGGACTGAATGACATCAAACAAGAACAAAGGCGGGGGCAAACTCAAGACAGGTACAGTGTTGTAGAGGTAGTTTGGTTGGTTAAAGTAGGAACAAGCTTCTTAATGTACAATGACTCAACTATGGCTAATTGATGAGGTGAGGTGGATATGGAGGGAATTTTAAAATGTTTATATTCGATACCTTGTTTACATTTTTTGTCATGATCCCATACATTAGAAAATTCTGGATTAGTTAACCTGGTACCCGTTCTACAACTGACTCCCCGATGACCATCAATTCTCAGTTTTGGATGGGAAGCAATTTTCTGAAAAATAGTTCTAAAGAAATGAGATTTCTTGGTGGAAACCTAACCAAGTGGAGGATAAAGTATAGGCCCTGTGGAAAAGAGAACTTAAGGAATTAAATTTAAAATTAAAATGACAACTGCTATAAAAATGTCAACCTAAACAGGTAAATTTTTGTCCATAAAAATAGAAGTACAAAAGCCCTGCTCGTTTCGGGACACCAGTATATCTAAAAATTCAAGTGTATTATTGTTTTCATAATCTATAATAAACTTAAATGTTGGGATGGGCTAAACTGGCATATTCAAGAATAGTAAAAAGATGTCCTCTATGTATCGATTGTAAAATAAAGGCAGAAAAGAGAGGGGACAGCTGTCCAGCAACTTTTCCTCTAGATGGCACACAGAGATATTAGGACTGCCGATAGCCATACTTTCAGCCTGAGTGTAAGCTGTATTATTAAAAATAAAGGCAGTGTCCTGCACTACCAGTTGCAACATTTTTTTTTAATTATTATAATTAAAACCGTGAAATAAAATACCTCGTTGGGTAAAAGTTTTTTTTCCAAGATCATTTGTATTGTCTCTCCCACAAGGACATTAGTAAAATGAGATTCAGCATCCAAGCCTACCATAAGTTAAGTATATCTTGGTTTAACCAGACCACTGAGCTGATTAACAGCTCTCCTAGGGCTGGCCCGAAGGATTAGATTTGTTTTACGTGGCTAAGAACCAACTGGTTAACTAGCAACGGGACCTACAGCTTATTGTGGAATCCGAACCACATTATGACGAGAAATGAATTTCTATCACCAGAAATAAATTCCTCTAATTCTTCATTGGCCGGTCGGAGAGTCGAACGCTGGGCCAACAGCGTGCCAGCCGAGAGCTCTACCCATCCTTCCACTGAAGAACTCAAGCCTACCACAAATAACTCAATCATGCATAAGAACGCTGTCCCTAAAATGTTCTGAATTTTTGACAGAATAATTATTCAGAGAAAATTCATTTAATAAAGGCAATAAAAACTTAGCCATCTTATAATTAGGGGTTTCGTAAGAAGCAAGAATAGGTCTAACAGGGACACCATCCTTATGCACTGTGGGTAAACCATACATTGTTCCATAAGACCCACCAGTATTCATCAAATTCTGGTAAGTTTGTTCCTGTTTTTGATGTTCCTAAGGAAAGAGCCAAATTGGCTCTTCACTTTAGTATTCCTTTTATTCATGATAAGTCTTCTTATGCTGAACTAAATGACCTTATTCATAGGCACCTTCCGGCAGTTGACAGCAGAGCCATACCCAGGAACCCATTAAGCATTAGTTCTTTTTTTAAATATAAAAACAAACTAAGCTCCCTGATAACTTCCAATGTCGTTTATTTATATATACTAGCCTCAAATGTAAGGTGGGAAAATATGTGGGGGTCTCGTCGCCAACTAAAAGTGAGAATTGATTGTCATCGGGGAGTTTGTTACAGAACGAGTACCTTGTTAACCAGTCCAGATGTTTCTAATGTATAGAATCATGCCAAAAAATGTAAACAAGATATCGAATATAAACATTTTAAAATTCTCTCCAGATCAACCTCACATCATCAATTAGCAATAGCTGAGCCATCGTACATTAAGAAGCTCGTTCCTCTCTACAACACTGTAGTTGTCTTGAGTTCGCCCCTGTCTTTGTTTTTGTTTGATGTCATTCAGTTCTTGATTCCCCTCCTGAAAGGTAGCGGTCTGTTACTTACATTCTGTTTGTTAATTATTGTTTTCTTTTATTTGTAAATATCTAAATTCTGAGTCTTTGTAATGTTTTCAAATATTATAATTGTGTTTTTCAGCTTTGAAAATGAGGCTGTATCCTTGAAACGCCAGTTTGTATAATAAAACGGACAAATATTTCATGATTTTTTCAGATCCTTCATCTATGTTTATATATATATATATATATATATATATATATATATATATATATATATATATATATATATATATATATATATATATATATATATATATATATTTATATATATATATATATATATATATATATATATATATATATATATATATATATATATATATATATATATATATATATATATATATATATATATATATATATATATATATATATATATATATATATATATATATATATATATATATATATATATATATATATATATATATATATATATATATATATATATATATATATATATATATATATATATATATATATATATATATATATATATATATATATATATATATATAATATATATATATATATATATATATATATATATATATATATATATATATATATATATATATGTATGTATATATATATGTATGTATATATATATATATATATATATATATATATATATATATATATATATATATATATATATATATATATATATATGTATATATATGTATATATATATATATATATATATATATATATATATATATATATATATATATATATATATATATATATATATATATATATATATATATATATATATATATATATATATATATATATATATATATATATATATATATATATATATATATATATATATATATATATATATATATATATATATATATATATATATATATATATATATATATATATATATATATATATATATATATATATATATATATATATATATATATATATATATATATATATATATATATAAACTCCAAAATGTGGAAAGTAAAGGTTATACTTTCAGAGACCAAACTATCTTTCTCCTCAGGCAAATAGTAAATGACAAAACGTTACACAAAAGTGGTATTTATATCAGAAGGTCCATAGGTCAGCTGTTACGTCACTCAAATTGACAATTTCTCTTTAATCTTCTTAATCTCTGGCTGGAAGAAGATTTTATCTATAATACCTGAATCCCAGGCGCCTCTTCTAAGATTCACTGTATTCCTTTGTTTAATCAAGGCTGATTCCACCATCTGGCTTTTGAGCCGACAGTTGCTTCTATAAATTATAAGAGACATATTCCAGTTTAATCTGTGATTATGGTTATTTATGTTGTTAAAGATAGTTGAGCTCCGTTGTCTGCACCTAACTGAACGTTTATGCTGTATTAATCTCTGGGGGAATGATTTGCCTGTAAAGTCGATATAAGATTGGTCACAATCGAGGCAAAGGATTTCGTAAACTCCTGTGTCTTTGGCGACTGCCTTTTGTTGGATGTTGATCAGGGATTTGGCTAAGGTATTTGGGTAGGTAAAAGCAAAAGTGTTAGAGTTTCCAAGTGTCTATGTCAACGTCTTAATCCTATTTTGTGGTTGGGCATCTGTCTGGTCTTGTTTTGGGGGGGAACAGTAGAAAATAGTGTTTGCTTTGTGGATAGCTTCTCAATTATATATATATACATACACACACACACACACACACACACACACACACACACACACACACACACACACACACACACATATATATATATATATATATATATATATATATATATATATATATATATATATATATATATATATATATATATATATATATACAGTGGTTTCAAATTAGAGCGCCCCCTCTACAGCATAAACTAAAATTGATATGGACAAAAACAAAAGTAATTCAGAATAGGTATTTATTTAAGTTTCTCTCTGGGCATTTAATATTTTGTGTGGCCTCCATCTGCCTGTACCACAGCCTGCATTCTTGAAGGGCATGATTTCAGCAAATCGCAAGAAAGCTGAGACTCAAACTCCATTTCCCTCAGCACTTTGGTCACCTCTCTTTGCAGGTCGTCGAGGCTTGGTATACCATCAAAATTCACTGTGCGCGCTTCAACACGACCCTTTAAGATACTACGAATGTTTTCACACACATTAAGGTCAGGGGAGCTACCTGGATATTCACTTGACGAGAAGAAATCGATACCACTGTTTCAAAGCAGCTCCTGTGTCTGAAGAGCCTTGAAACATGGTGCCTTATCATGCAAAAATGTGACTTCTTCAACAGATAACACATTTTTAGGATCTTTGAGGAAAGGAAATGCACCACCAGTAAGCACAGTTTCTCTGAAGTATTCACCATTCCATGACTGTCCTTTTTCTTTGATGATCTACATTCCCAAACATTCAGGAAATTTCGCAACTTGGCGATAGCGCACGTCATCGCTGATATCATCCAAGTTTGCAGCCCAAATGATGTCATTTTTATGATTTGGCTTCCTGACTGTGTAAATGAAGAATTCATCTGATGCAGCAACATAGAGAAAGTCAGCTTCAACCCAATCTTTAAGAAATGAACCACAAAACCATGCACTGTGTTCTCTCTGTTGCTGAGTGATGTTGGGCTTGCTGATAACATGAAATGGCTTGATACCAATTTACGTAAAGACTTTCTTGGTCTACCCACTGCCTCAGCTATGATGCCTTTTGACTCCTGAGAAAGGACTTCAGGCCTTCCAAGATTCTCACTCTTTTCGCGATGACAGTCAAATGGATTTTTGTTTCAGTTTCTTTTAACAAAGGATTCATCTCTTTTAATGTATTTAGCTTTCCAGGAACGTGAAATGAAGGATGCGCCAGCATCCCTGGCCTCTCCGAAGGTTATAGCCCGGATTCAGTCAATCCATCTGATTTCCTCCGAGTCGTTAGCCATGACTGTATCTAACTCCGTCTTTCAGTCTGAAAATACAAGAAATGTAAATTGAAAAATAACTTAATAGACACTTAAAATAATGTACTTAGAGATAGGCTAAAGCAGAAAACTTCATAACTTTCCATTTGTTCTGTGGAGGGGGTCTCTAATTTCAGAAACATATATATATATATATATATATATATATATATATATATATATATATATATATATATATATATATATATATATATATATATATATATATATATATATATATATATATATATATATATATTTATATATATATATATATATATATATATATATATATATATATATATATATATATATATATATATATATATATATATATATATATATTTAATCTATGTATTTTACGAGGTTCAGGTGTTGCTTCAATCTTTGATATAGAATAAACATCATGTGGTTTTTGTCAGTATTTGTTTGTCCCCCTTGAACGGTCTTGCACACATTATTTACTGGCACGATTCCACCCATTGTGGACTTCGTCGCTGTTTGGTGAATATTGGTGTTCAAAAGTCGGAAGTCCTTGCTGTGTTGTGGTCAAGAAGTCCATTTCATATGGCGACCGTGAACAGGAACTTTAATCCTTAGTATTCACTTTCCTGCGCAACATTGATTCTTGGGTTTTATTCTGGTGGTATAGTTTCGCTTCCTCTAATTTTGGTATTGTTTGTGACTATTGTGTAATTTAGGGGGGGGAGGGGGGGTTTGGGTGTATAGTCATTATGACGACTTTGAATGTAACGGAGCTCCTTAGTAGAGAGGGATGGCAAGATAGGCCTGCAGAAGTGAGTAAGCAAGATTTAGGCAAAGTAGCCAGGTTTTTGGATATTGAATACCGGGTTACGATTAATAAAGGGTTGTTATTATTAGAAGTATATGAAAAATAAAAGAAATGAAAACTAAAGGTAAACAGGAGGATAAGCAGTCATAAGAGGTATTGTCGGTAGAAGTGTTAGTTATGCAAATAAGGTTAAAGCAGATGGAAATTGATCTGTAAAGGTAAAAAGCGGAGGAAAGAGAAAAAGAGAGGCAGCATGAGATTACCCTGCAAACCCTGAGAAATTCAGCTTCTTATTCTCACCATGATAGGTCTGCAGTGCCCGGGATCAATTTAGTTGAGGCGTCAAGATTTGTCCCTAATTTCGAGGAAAGTAATGTGGCTGAATTTTCTGTGTCCTTTGAAAGGATAGCCGCTAGACTGGAGTGGCCCCAGGAGTATTGGACCACTCTTATTCAAAGTAAATTATTAGATAGGTCACAGAAAGTGTACGTTACCCTCGATGAGGATTTGTCGTATGATTACGACAGTGTTAAGGCCATATGGTTAAAAATGTAAGAACTTGTTCCCGAGGCGTATAGACAACGCTTCAGGAATTTGCAGAAAATTAAGGAACAGGCCTGCTTTGCAGAGTTTGCCAGGCGCCAAGAGCAATATGATGGCGCCTGGCTTAAGTCTAAGGAGGTGACCGATTTTGACAGGTTGAAGGAATTAATGTTGGTGGAGGAATTTAAGGGGTGATAGGTTGAAGGTGCACCTCGAGGTGCTAAAATTTTACACCCTTCAGGAGGTACCCATCGCTAGTGATGAATATTGTTTATCTCATAAGAACGTATTAGGAGAGATATCCGGAAATGAGAAATCTGGTTGGGTGAGAGTAAGTAGGAATAATAATAATAATAATAATAATAATAATAATAATAATAATAATAATAATAATAATAATAATAATAATAATAATAATAATAATAAGGTGCAAAATAGTAGTGCTACTATTACAATAATTCTCGTGTTTCTCCTAACAGGGGTAGCAGGAGTCAAGTTTAATTAACCCTGGTAAGCCAAAGGCAATGACGTGCTTCTTTTGTAATAAGAAGGGACACTTCAAAAGTATATGCTTTGTCTTTAAGAAATCTCAAAAGACTAAAGGAAGACTGGTAATGAGAGTAGAAAGGAAAGAGAGAGAGCCAGTTCCAACAAGAACCACGAGCCAATGACTAGGTGGTAGTAAATCCTTGGAGCCCTTTCAGGAACATTTGTCTTCCGGTAGTGTCTCGTCGGGGAATTCGGGTGAGAAAAAAAGGATGAGTAGTTTGCGTGACACAGGCGCCGCTCAGTCCCTAATTCTTTGGAGGCATTGCATAATAACTTTGTTAACTTGAATAAGGAATTTGTATTGTTGAATGGTTTTCCCGATACGGTTAGGCCGTATCATATTGGGAAGTTTTATTGAACATGTCCTTCCTTTTCAGGGAATCTAAAATTGGCCATCGTTGAAAAATTTCCTCCGAAGGATGTAGATGTTGTTTTAGGGAATGATGCTGTCCTTAAGAATAATACTTTCCAATACTGGTAAATCCTGATAATGAAGTAGCTTAGTCATTCGTTCTGGGTCTAGAATTATTGACGCTCCAGAGTCAACAACATAATGTAGATCTCAGTAGTTTAGATCGTAGAGATAGAGTAGTTGTAGGAGATATTAATATTTTTTTGAAGGATAAACCTAACGGGAATGCTGAGGAGCTTATTAAGGCCCAGAAAAAGGATTTTCATGGCCCTCCTCTAGAATCAGATGAAGTATCTGAGTTGACACTTCCCAAATCTAAGATAATAAGGAATATTTTATATAGGGTAAGTAGACCTATGGATGCTAATAATGATGATTGAGAGGTTTTAAAACAGATTATGACAACTTTCGTTTACAGGAATGAGCTAATGGCTTTAGCCCATGACAATGGCTTGGCTGGTCATTTTGGTATTCATAAAACTGCCGGTAAGTTGCTTATGAATTGTTATTGGCTAAAGTTGAAGGCAGATGTGAAGAAATTTGTAAATAGTTGTGATGCCTGTCAGAAGGTCGGAAAGCCAAACCAGCCAGTACCAAAATCACCTTTATATCCTATTCCTGTTGTCTCTGAACCTTTTAAGGAGGTTATTATTGATATTGTTGGTCCTTTACCGAAAACACGCAGTGATAATGAATACATTTTAACCATAATGGATAGGATGTCTCGATATCCTGAGACAATACCACTACGGACGATAAAATTGTTGATGCACTAATTAACTTTTTTCACCAGGTTTGGGATGCCTAAAATAATTCAATTTGATTGTGGCTCTAATTTGCTAAGCAGGTATTCCAGAGACAATATGACTAGGTTGAAAATTAAACAAGTAACTTCACCGTATCATTCGGAAAGTCAAGTAGTTTTAGAAAGATTTCATCAAACCCTGAGATCTGTGATACAGAAGTATTGTTTGGTTAATGGTTCCGAATGGGATAAGGAATTACCTTATTTGTTGTTCGTTTTTCGTTCTGTGCCAAGTAAGCCTTTAGGTTTTTCACCTTTTAGCCTTGCGTTTGGTTATTGTGTACGTGGACCTCTTGATGTGGTTAGAGAGCCTTGGGAGAGGGACGTCCCTGAGATTAATTTATTAGATTATGTATCTAATTTAGGTGACAAGTTGCCCAAGGTGTGGAAATTTGCAGATGAAAATTTATTGCGTAGTCAAAAAAGAATGAAGTACTTTTTTTGACAGAAGGGCTAATTGCGGTAGACAATAAAGGGCTGGTTTTATTACCCATTCCCGGAAATGCATTAAAAGCTTCTTTTTCAGGTCCATGGAAAACTTTGAAAAACTTTAGTGATGTCAATTACTTGGTAGAAACACTTAAGAGAAGGAAACTTTCAGCTTTGTCAGATAAATATGTTGAAGGCATACAGGGAACGTGAGAAAGTTATTCCCGCGGCAATTGTTGCAGATGCTGTATGTTGCGATAATAATAAGGGATTTTTTTTCAGAGGTTGAAAATGTTGTTGATAAATGTTTTGATGGGATCGAATGGCTTTCTGATAATAAGGGTTCTTTAAAGAAAATTTGCTAATACGACTTCTCTTTATAGGGAATTGCTTTCAGATGTTCCAGGACAGATATCTGTCTTCGAACATGATGTTGACGTTGGTAATGCCACACCCGTGAAGCAATCTCCTCATAGGTTAAATCCTTTTAAGAATGCTGTTGCAGCTAAGGAGGTTGATTATATGTTGAAGCACGGTCTGATGGAACCCAGCAAAAGTCCTTGGTCATCGCCTGTTGTATTGCTAAAGAAACCCGACGGGGATTTCAGGTTGTGTTTTGATTACCGTATTTTGAATGATGTCACCAAACCTGATTGTTATCCATTACCTCGAATTGAAGATTTCATTGATAGCATGGGTAAGTCGAAATCTATTAGCAAATTCGACTTGTTAAAAGGTTATTGGCAAGTTCCTCTGTCTAAGAGGGCAAGGGCCTTGTCAGCTTTCGTAATCGAGCAAAGTTTATTTCAAAGTAAGGTTATGCTGTTTGGTATGAAGAATGCTGCTGCAACTTTTCAAAGGTTGATGAATACTTTAGTACATAATTTGGAAGGGTGTGTTCTATATTAACGACATCGGAAGTTATAGTGATGACTGGAACACCCATCTAAAACATCAGAGCATTTTTGATTTTTGAAAGAAAAAAAAACGGGTTTAATAATTAAGTGAAACAAAAGTCAGTTTGCCAAAGCAAAGGTGGTATATTTGGGTCAAGAGGTTGGTTTGAGGTAAAGTAGCTCCCAAACAGGGTAATGTTGAGTCTATTAAGAATTTAGAAATTTCTAAGTGTGGAGCGATGTCAGAAAGTTCCTTGGGTTGGTAAGCTATTGCCGTCGGTTTACTAAAAAAAATTTCTGACATTGCTGAACCTTTGACTAATATGTTGTGCAAGAATGTGTTATTTAATTGGACTAATCAAATGCAAAACGCATTTGAGCAGTTAAAACATGTATTGGTTAATTTCCCAATTTTGAAAGCCCCTGATTTTGGCATTCCATTCTTCCTTGCTACCGATGCAAGTGATGTTAGTGTTGGAGCAGTGTTATTACAAGGTGACGAACTGGAAGTTTCTCGTCCTGCTGCGTTCTTTTCCAAAAAATTGTCCCCGCCCAACGTAGATATTCCACAGTGGAGAAAGAAACATTAGCGTTAGTTTTAGCTGTTAACCATTTTTAGGTGTATCTTTCCACAGGCTATCCTGTTACAATACTAACCGACCATAATCTTCTTGTTTTCTTCAGGAGATTTAGAAACAAAATCCAAGGATTAATGCGTTGAAGTCTCGTGTTCCTGGATTGGAATCTGGAATTTGCACACATTCCAGGTAAAGATAATAATGTTGCTGCCGCGTTGTTAAGCATTGTTGAATAGGGATAAGTAGGTCGGGAATGGTTACAGGAGGTCATGCAGGTAGTCAGGTAATCTCTGTATCGTTGTAACTACGGTATGTGTGCCGACGGAGTAAGTTCATGTATGGATAAGTGAGGTGAAGGTACATTTAGTGTGTATTAACCTTATTTGAAAATTTTCACCCTTTTTTTTTGTGGCGATGTAATGATGTAATAGTTTAAGTCTTAGGTTAAAGTTTACTGAAGATTGATGTTAATTGTGTGATGAAATGGTTGTACAAAATTTATCGATCAGGTTTGTCCTAGGTTAAGGTTTATGTAAGATAAAGGTTAATTATAAATTAAAGCAGTTGTATAATATTAACTGATCGGGTGATTTAGTTTTAAGGCTTATAACTACGGTTGACTGTTATTTTTGCTCGTTTGTTTTGCGCAGGGCAGGTCCGTGCTAGTCTTCTCTGTCGCTCTGAGTGGTGTGTGTATTTTTATAGTATGCTCTATCATAGTGAGTGCAGTGGATCACTGGTATAAAGACAGTGTTGTTTATGGAGAAAGTGTTATGGCCTGAACTTAGTAAACCCAGTTGGTGATATTAAAGGTCTAAATGTTATCTCAGTTGTTTAGTTAGTATTAGCTCAGCTGTTATGTGCATTGAGTTGCGAAGGTGGTTTCTAGGTTTTGTGTTGAAAACCCCTGGTATTATTGTGTAAGAATTAATATGTGACGTTAGCGACATTTGTACTTGCCACCCCACCTTCGAGCTTCCAGAAATTTTGGGTGTATTTACGCACCATTTTTTGAAATATCTCTCTTTTTTTCTTGAGATATGTAATACATTTTGTAATGTTATTTGTAGACTTAAGGTCTTGTATTATATATTTTTGCCTAATGTCATTATGCCATGTTGAATTATCATTATGTGATAATTTTGCCTAAGTGCTTTGCTAGTTTGTGTCAACATCAATCATTCTGTGTCACTCTACTAAGTTAATTGAATTCTTGATTGAATTCTGATTTAATGTACCTTTGAAAAAAATTTATTGTAAATTTTTTTTCTGTTAGGTGAGGTGGTGTCAGTATGTTGCCCGTTTTCTTTTTTAATATCATAGTAATGTGTTATTGTAATTTTAATATCAAGTCTTTTTGGCAGTAATTTGTAAGTTCTCCTGTTTCTTCCTCACCGGCCCTTCGACCGATAGCCGGTAAGGTACTCTTTTACCTGTTGAAGATATCAGCTTAATGAGATCACGGCGACTGGAGGCACTTCCGTCGCAGGTGTGAGCCCTATTATCCCTGTATACCTGGGAAAGCTCCAGCAATAGAGGTTAATTTAAAATATTTGAGCAGACCTTAAAATATTGACTCTATTTAATTATCATTATTAAGTTACCCTGTACTTTTGTTAGGCTATTCTGTGTTTTCGATCTTCTCTTACTTTTTGGGGCCCCTCCTTTTCGGGTATAAGTGTTTTGCCATCTGTCATGGTAGTGCGAGTGTATTTTGATTTTGTTAATCAAGGGTGTTTGGTATTCAATCAATTTATGTACTTTCCGAGGTTCAGGTGTTACTTTAGTCAATGGTTTATGTAATAAATATTACGTGGTTTTTGTCAGTGTTTGTTCCCCCTTGAATCATCTTGCATACTTCAATTTATTGGCACGATTCCACCCATTGTGGACTTCGTCGCTGTTTGTGAATATTTTTATTTAAAATTTGGAAATGCTTATTGTGTTCTGGTCAAGAAGTCCATTAATATATATATATATATATATATATATATATATATATATATATATATATATATATATATATATATATATATATATATATATATATATATATATATATATATATATATATATATATATATATATATATATATATATATATATATATATATATATATATATATATATATATATATATATATGTGTGTGTGTGTGTGTGTGTGTGTGTGTGTGTGTGTGTGTGTGTGTGTGTGTGTGTGTGTGTGTGCATGTGTGTGTGTGTGTGTGGTGTATCTAATATTGCAATAATATATATATTTCTACATGTAAACAGGACTGAATTTCGCAAAAATATTATGCATGAAAGCAATATTGGTACGCACAGACAACAGCGAAGGATAAATCGACGCCATAATGAACAAATGCGAAAGTTCTTGGATTCTTATGTTTGCTGTTTGAAGAAAGTGGGTTTATTTTCTTTTTTTTTTTCGTTTATATTCAGCCAGTGCCAAATGTTTTTTGTTTGTCAAATTTTGTAGAAAAATCCATTATTTATATATTATTCTAAGATGCAGAGCTCAAAAAACAATTGACAGCCAATCATAACTGTTGATGTTGTTATCATTGGTCAATGAACAGGAACAAACTTTCCAGCCACAAAACAGCATCCTCAAATAAAATTTGCATAGGTATAAATAAGCCGTATCAGGTCACGTTGTGCTCTAGGGTCGCTAATGACGAATTATAGATCGTTAAGAGAGCGCCATTACCCCTTTAGATGGAAATAATTAGAAATCTCAATTAACGTGAGAAGACATTATTTACAAGATTACGTAAACTTCTCTAATCAACTGAGGCCAGGTTAGTAAATATTCTTCCCCCCCCCCCCTTAGAGACCGAGTGAACCTAAATTGGTTACCTCTTATTTACTGGAAATTCATCAGTTCTTTAAGATAAAAAAAAAAAAAAAAAAAAAAAAAAAAAAGGTAAAGTTCATTCTTTGGGTTTCCTCCGGCCTTTCACAGAGGTAGTTAATTCATGGGCAACAATGAACTGGTTTCTGTATTATGAAAAATTTATCTATTTTTTTTTATTATCAATTTATTCAGCCAATCATTCACTACTATAGTGGCGGCTTGTAAGCAAAGGTGTTTTCCTTTAATATTAATAAAAGGATTCTTAAACTTTTTATAAATACTACAGTATATGATAACATATATCCAGCGAAATGCGACACTACCGGGCTTGGTGTTAATATGACGAAAATCTGAGAATTAACCGAATAGTGAGAAAGGGAGGGAGGTGAGAGTGTTAATATTATTCTGGAAACATAATTCTTAATTTTTTTGCTTTCCGTACCTAAGGCCAACGTAATAAAGTATATAGACCTCTTTGTTTATTTCTCTTAGAGATGAGTGACTTTTGTGTGATGTGCAAAGTAATACTTAACTATTCTGGAAGAGCAAATGCTTCCAGTTTTGAGTTCGCTTTCTTGAAGCTGTGTGACTGTTATCATTATTATTATTATTATTATTATTATTATTATTATTATTATTATTATTATTATTATTGTTGTTGTTGTTGTTGTTGTTGTTGTTGTTTGTCATATCACTGACGATGAAAAGTACACCTAGATGTCCTTACCTAATCAAAGATCGACTGCTAATGGAAAAAGGGAAAGGTATGTGATTATCATTTGCTCCTCACAAGAGACAAGATTTCCAAGGATTCAGTTAAAAAAGAAAGCATCTAAGATAAATAGGATAAAATTCATTTTCGCAGACTTCTGTCAGGAACACATAATAGAAGCTTAGCCATGAAAAAAAAAAAAACTTAAATCAAACCCATGACAAACCTAAAGGATTTTGGCGACTTTGGAAACCAGGGGAAACTAGAGTAGGCCTCTATGATATGGATCTGTCTACTAAACACGGAAGAATTAAATAGCTATTCAATAAGAGATCCAAATAAAAAAATAATAATAACAAATATTAAAAGATAAACAGACTTTCGCCATGTAAAAAAAAAAGAAAATGGAAATACCTTGGATAGGCATTTGGTTGCGTAGAATAAAATAAATATCCCACACAATTAGATAGTTCCATGTACAATACGAAGAATAACAGTACATTTTTTATCAATTTTCTAGTTATCATCCTTTATCGTCTAACTAAGATATTGTCTAAAAGTACTTCAGCTTATGATAATATCACAAAAACGGAAAATCTAAATATTTGATCAGCTTAAAAAATAATTCTTCAATACATATCAAAGGTATTAAAAGATTTTGAAACTAAGACGACGGCTAATTTCTATTTGTTACTTCATGTTGTAGTCGATAAATTCATACTCATTTCGAGAGGACATAAATATTCATTATTATTACCAGGGCTAGTTAGCTAGATGTTCAGATTTATGGAGACCAAGGTGAATGTATTTCTCATAGTTTTGCTATTATATTTCTATATAATAATTTACTCTTCACTGACGTCAAAAAGATATTTGTTACACGAATTTGTTCAGTTAAGTTCCGTCTTTTTCATACAAATTTACTTCAAAAAAGGTAGGTTAAGGAATATTTATACAAAAATGATATATATTTATATTATTGCTTCTTCTATGTTCACATTATTGTTTTTTTGTTCATAAATTTAGGATTTAGAACATACACAAGCTAAGCCTCAACTGATACCGTACCTAATGCGTCCAGCTACGAAACTGAAAAGTATCGACTTTTTGTATGCTTAATGGAGGAAACAGAACTCTGTCCCCAAAACGAATTCACATCAAGATTTCATAGTTAGTTAGTCAGACTATATTTCAAGTTTTTCATTTATGGTTACTACACTGAACCTTTGTAATCTAATAGTAGGTAGACATATAGAAAGACACAGAGAGATAGATAGATAGATAGGTAGATAGATAGATATCCTGTTAGGTTGACATGTTTCACTCATCATTTACTAAGAAGAAGACAATGAAAAACTTTAATTAAATAATAATCAGTTTAGATGATCTAACTGTGGAAAAGAATGTAAGCAAGAGAGAGAGAGAGAGAGAGAGAGAGAGAGAGAGAGAGAGACGTTAACATATTGCCAGGTTATTTTACCGTTTATCACATGCCTTATTTTAAAATATTAAAAGCCATTCAGGTTCTAAATCTTCTTGTGGTAATTCAAATTTAATTTTATAATACATGTAAGGTAGATCTCTCTCTCTCTCTCTCTCTCTCTCTCTCTCTCTCTCTCTCTCTCTCTCTCTCTCTCAAGTTTATTTACAAGTAAAAAGATTATGTACGATGAATAAATTCCCATAAGGATAGTCAGTGCACCCTACGTGGTTCTTTGTAGGCATCACTTAAGGTTCTTTGCAGCGTCCCTTCGGCCCATAGCTGCAACCCCTTTCATTCCCTTTACTGTTCTTCCGTCCATATTTTCCCTCTTCCATATTACTTTCCACCCTCTCTTAATAATTGTTTTCCTCGTGTTACAACTTTTTATACTCTGAATTTCCCTTTCAGTGCGGAATGACCTAATGGGTCCCAGCGGTAGGCTTTACACCTACATTTCATATTCCAGTAATGAATAAATAGAATTCATCAGCTTTAAATGTTTGCGATAATGAAATAAAATCATCTACTAGTTGTGCTGAAATGAAATTAACTCTGTGACAAACGAATGCTTTTCTTTCACTTCCATGTCACATAAAGAAGAAGAAGAAGAAGAAGAAGAAGAAGAAGAAGAAGAAGAAGAAGAAGAAGAAGAAGAAGAAGAAGAAGAAGAAGCAGCTTGTAACTTTTTGACTGAATTATGCCACAAAACGGTCAGTCAGTCTCTTTCGTATCACTCCTTGAATCTCCTTATGATGAATGTGGGCAAAAAGAACCATTTTTCCTCAGTTTTGGTCAGTCGAGTTTCTTATAAAAGGCAGTTACTTTACATCGTTTCCATTCAGCTATTTTGCTTAAACGTTGTGTCTCAGATACTATTTGCTTTAAGAGGGAAACATAAAATAGTTTAAATACGTAATTTCAATCTGCAGGTAAAATTTTTGCAAGCTAGAGTACATTGCTGAATATCACAAAAACATCTAGATATTTGATTATTGGTTATTTCTTTAAAGACGGAGGTAATACTAGATCAGTATTTGTGAGAGTTATCCTTTTAGGATAAGATTCTTCTTTTTAACTTCCTCTTAATAAGTTCATAAATTAGGAAAACATTCAAAGAAAAAATGCTTTGCGAATGCCCATTGCCTCTTAACTCTTTTTTTATGTTATTGGACAAAACTAATAAGTTTTGCCAATTTATTAATTCCTTATCATTAATATAATATTTCCTTTGATTTTATAATCAAAGATCTTTACAGGAAATTCTTGAAAATGAACATGATTACACTTTTTACATCTATCTTACTCTTTCAATTTTGCTTCTTGGATATTCAGCCCCTTCCTTCCTAAAACTACTTTGACTTCACATATCCAGAACTTTCTGGGTATCTCTCTCCTCTTTCCTCCTACCACTCCAGAAGTGAACGTTCTTTCACAACCCTATCATCATACTGTTGGTCGCTTGCTCACTTTAAGCTGGTTTATAACATCAGTAAAAACTGAAATAGTATAAGGTATCTTCAGGTCCTTCGAACTTCGATCACCCAGCAGGGGCCACCGGAAAACATAATGCAATGGGGAACGTTAACGAAAATAAAAGACAAGTACATCGTCTCTTCCGGATGAAGAGACTGTAGCGCCATCCGGGGAAAATGATGTCTAAAGAAGGCTTGCGAGGAAGCTCCCGTCCTTTTTCAGAATTTCGAGCTTCTCTTCCCTAAGCCCAGCCACGCCTTTTGAGAATCAAGCAGCTTTTTCTATTCATGGTTCGAAATGAGTCATATGGAGATGACAAAGAACCTCTGGCTTTTCAGGAGAGAGAGAGAGAGAGAGAGAGAGAAGAGAGAGAGAGAGAGAGAGAGAGAGTTTACACAATAAGCAGTTTATTTGCCAAATAATCCAAATAAAAATCGAATATTCTGATGGCGCAGAGTATATCTCTGGGCTAATATCCTATTTTATCAACGCGCTGTTGAATATCTATAAGACGATTACCACAGGTCTTTAATACTCTCTAGTGGTGAGTGTGCTTAAGAAAGACACACAACAACTGCTACATTCACCTTCCGAACAAGACTCCGGACAAAGTCTTCCATTTAACAGATAGTTTTTAAATGTGCTGATAGGTATATGATTTATAGTATGATGTTATATCCTCACACGTATTCCTATATTTCATCAGCAACGTTACGCAAGTAAAAGGAATAACGACTTAGAAAGATCTCTAAAAATAGAGCAACACATATTCAAGATTTTATTTCGTCAAATGAAAATTCCTGTATGTGTCGTTAACATAATGCCTCTTGGAGTTTTGTCTCATGCACTCCGTTATCAGCCTCACATAATTTTCACAGGACTGAGGTCGTACAGGTAAATTTGAGAAAAAATTAGGGGAACTCTTGAAAAACTGTGTAGGTGGCTCACAAATTTGATACTACTTAAAAACAAACATTATTTGTTTAGGAATGGTTTCGGTACGGGTGTCTTTCCTTTGCTTGTATATTGAATAATAAATAATTACTAATGGCTATTGATAATATCCTGGTTAACACTAACGTACACGTACATACTTTCATTAAACATAACTGCTTCCCATCCTCCTAAACATTTAATGGGAATACAAAAAATGAGTAATGATGTTCTTTCCAAAAAGATGATCTGACAGTGAGGCCTTCGTAAGTTAATTATTTATACCGTCACCGAATGAAGGGAACCAGCTTACTAAAAAATTTTATTCGCCTAAATTCCTTTATACCCTTTGCTACTCAGTTACTAAGTTTTCTTAGTTTTCTATTTATCTCCCCTTCTTTCCCTTAAATCCTCCATTTTCGTTTCAAACCATAGCCATTTTTGGAATTTCTACCCTCTTCACGTAATTTGGTAGGTTCACTACATTCACTCGGCTTTCATAGCATTTTGTCACGGCTTTCCTCTTTATAAATCACTTTCTACTCATACATTATTGCTACTCTTTCAGTTTAGCTTTATTTATTGCAGATTTAGCTCCCTTATTCATCGTTCCATACATTTTATTCTTTTTCCTTTCATATTATATATATATGGGTTTCTTTGTACCTCATTTTATCTACATATATTACACTTTTTACATCTATCTTACTCTTTCAATTTTGCTTCTTGGATATTCAGCCCCTTCCTTCCTAAAACTACTTTGACTTCACATATCCAGAACTTTCTGGGTATCTCTCTCCTCTTTCCTCCTACCACTCCAGAAGTGAACGTTCTTTCACAACCCTATCATCATCCATTCTTTTTATAAGACAGAACAACATCAAAACACTTACATTCATCCTTTCACTTATACTAGCCTTTTACCACTTCTAAGCATCTCAGATTCTTACCCATAAATAATTTATTATAGATCTATAGCCTCGTGTTTTCCATTCGTATCGACATCAACACTTCGTTTCAATAAAGAGAAGTAAGCTCAACAATCCCTTCGCATATTCCAGCCTTGTTCTCATAAAAGGTACGAGTTCCTCCCAGTCATGCGAAATAGTCCTCTTACCTTTCTTGTTTTGCTGATTCTGTGACTCACCTTTCTCTTTCGATTACTTCAAAATGTAACTCTCTCTCTCTCTCTCTCTCTCTCTCTCTCTCTCTCTCTCTCTCTCTCTCTCTTGTAACTGAATATCAACAAAAGTTAGATGAGTTTTCCTCATAACCCTCATTTTACGGAGCGGGCAGTAAAATCTACAATATTTCTGCATAAAAATATTCTTATTGGATGGATAACTCCAAATACTAAAAACAAAAACAATTTAACATATTTATAATTCATGGCTATACTGTATAGTTTTATGTTTTTTTTTTACCTCCGTTCTTTGAAACTTTGATAGAATAAAAATTCCCGATTGTAAACCAGAGCATGACTGAATAGTTCTTCCTTGTATCTCTCCAATATTTCCATCTGCAGAGCATTTTCTTATGTTTTCATCTGCAGAGTGACAGCGGGATATGTTTTGGGGGATGACTGACGCCGAAGGCTTCGTTCTCAACTATGGGGTCAATTTCATGTTGTCTACTTTTTGTAAAAATAAATACTGTAAAATATAAATATGAATAGACAGTTGCTGTTTATTTAGGAATAGTGAATGATGTGTTAAAAGACCAATGTGAAATAGAAAATGATGAATCAGCACAATTTTGAGGCTATTAATAAAAAAAAGTGATTTAACCACAAAGAGTGGCCAAATACTGCCTATATGAAAAGAAATGGTGAAGTAAAAGGAAAAATCTAGTACACACACACGCACAATAAATACAAATGAAAAGGTTAACAATTTGGAAACTGTGCATTTTCTGTTAAATAAACATCCGTTGTTATGTACTGATATCATATATCGAGCATGTGCAAACGCGTCATTCTCAACCTTGAGCAGTAAGTGGATATTAAGGTTGATTTGTAAGCAAGAAATATCTTGCATAATATATGGGTATGGGGAAAGATGAAGACAGTTATTAACAGCAAGAAGTTTTTAATAAGGAAGGTAGAATGGGATGAATTTTCGTTTTGTGAAACTTGGTAAAATTTTATTTACTAGTATTTATTTTTTTAAAGATATATGTACACCGGCACATTCATAATAATATCAAATGTTTATTAATAACGAAACCCTTCGAAAACAAGTTAGCGTTTGTAATCGGGAATTCCGCATCGTCTATGTAAAAGCGCGAACTACTCAGCTGGGTAATATGCCGCAAGGTTTTTGGGAAGACGACATAGCCTACAGAAGCTGCCCAACATCATAGCGATTACAATAGCAGGATTGTTGAATGAAAGTTGAACTTTCAATTTGACTGGCCCATTGTTGAATAGAAAAGTTCTTTCCAGTATTCCATCTTTCTTGTTGTCTCTCTCATAACACACACACTCACGCACACACCTTAAATCCCCTACAAAAGTGAAAGCACCCATGGCAGGCTGGCAAAGAACAGGAAACGCTTTAAATTAGGTAAGAGGACAAGAAAGAACATATTCTTGGGCCGAGGAAGGATGACGACGATCTCAACCCAGAACAACTCCTGTTGTTATCGGCCAGTCAGTAATATACTTTCAGCGGGGAAGAATTATTCACATCATGAGAGCCCTCATAAAATCACAGAGACGCCTTTGGATTTCAGCTCGAATCTCAAAATTTTAAAATATACACATTTCGAGTGAAATATGAGATCCCTTCAGGAGCTTTTATGCCTATTTTATTTTATTTTTTTTACTTTCTGAATTTTTGCACTGTATATTTTCTTTATTCACAGACATCTTCTTATATATTATTTATCCGTTATACACAATCTATGGCGTTTATTGGATAATATGATATATAAAAGGGAAGATTATAAGGATTCTACATCGGGGAGAGGAAAGGCCATAGCGATACGGTAGAACATAATAATATTTCTTTCAGATGCTTCAAAAATGAAGAAATACAGACATAAAGACGTTATGAGGAGAAACATTAAAACTAAACAAAAACATTTTTTTTAGAAGATTCAAGCGCACTAAAAGACAAACAGAAATTTATTTGGCATGAGGTCATTTATGCTGATTTCCCCTCTTCTCTCAGCTTCGCTGGAACATTTGTGTACTCTCCTGCATTTATACTTTATTATCCGGATTGATTACAATGTGGGTAAATTTTCTTCCAGAAGTGTAGTAAACTATTTTTATGTTTTTTCCTCGATATAGAGGACCAAACTCTCTGAAAATCAATAATCATCTAGTATATAACATACTCTTCTGCAGGATATCTGCTCATCTTTTAAATGGGTGTATAACTTGATATTCTATAGATTTTTTTATTCAAATTTATCGGCATGACATATTTGTTGTACAAGCTTGCAAGATTAAATAAAGTGTTTTGATTATTAGTATGGTTTAAAATAAAATGCTTTGTGCAAAATATTAAAGCTACCTACCGTAAACAACACTGACCCCTTAATATTCCTCGGTCTTCTGAGTATACAAATCTTCAAATAATCTTGACTCAGATTCAAATCAAGCTCTGCATTAAATGCTAAAATTGGTATTACTAAAATTAGTAATTTAGTATTTTATTTAAAGTTCCGTTTGGAACCGAACTAGAATCATTAAATCCAGCTGGCATGCAGACAACCTAAATTTTCAGTGTTTTAAAGAAACATCATATGACTGAATTTTATGATCAAATGTATAATTTTAATTTTGAGAAAACTTGACGATGGACATTTGCCAGAAACGGTGTACAACAGATTGTAGATATAGTAAGAATATAATGATGCGGTTTGTTTTGGTACTATAGTTCCTCAATAAATACGATTCCCTTCATCCGAATCTTTATGCAACTACCATCGATAAAAGCTTTTTCAAATTATACCGTAGTGATCTCAAGTTACCCATACCATCACGGGCACACTTACTTAAATGAAATCTTCTCTTGTGAGTGGGTGTTTTAAGCAGAATTTCGGATGAGAGTTCTTGACTTTTCAATCACAAACTTGACTCTCAGTTTAACATATTTGACGGGGCCATGAAATAACCACACGAATTGTCAGCCAAGTGAATTGTTCATGCTGTAATATTCTAGGGTAGGTTGATATATAAATTAAGGTTTCCAAAGGTACCTTTAATTGAAAATTTGTTACTTTAGGTCTTGTGGATTTTGTCGCGCTGATAAATCCTCTTTCTTTCACTTCGTTGGTTACAATGCATACTAAGGTTGATTAAGAGGTTAACTGTCGTTAACAGGTATTTTTGTTTGTCCTTTATGTACGATTTTCGTGATGTTGCATAAGATGTGATGATATTAATTTCCAATGAAAATAATTATAGATGACGCTATGATTAATTTATAGGCAAATTTAAAGGAGTACTTATTACATAAAAAAAAAATAAAAATAAAAATAAATGAGTTAGGTCTCCACCAGAAAATTTTGTTAAAATCTCATGTTTGGGAAATTTGAGAATTCGATGTAATGCCAAACAACGGATGAATCACATCCATTCCTTATCTGACTGTTGTTAAAAAGTTACCTTAGTTAGATATCACAGAATATTCATGGAAATGAAGGATTTGTTTTTCCTTGGATTAGATTTATTCAAAATACAGGGTGTTGTTACCACTCACTAACGAATGCATTTCCATTTCCGCATTCATCTGATTTTATGTTAGCGGCTTGACACCCCTCTCGAATAGACTTACTTATGCATGTCGTCCTATCTTCCTTTCAGTTGTCATGTTTATTAATGGGAATTTCTGTATATTAGCTCTATATCAACTGAACTACATTGGTCTAAAAACGCAAAGAAAGTATTAAATTTCTGGTGAGATCATTTTTTTTTTAAAGATAATTCTTGTGA
>NC_089741.1:72705140-72710140 GCF_040412425.1 Macrobrachium rosenbergii | reverse complement strand
CTTTGAGCCTAGACTTATTCCAAGAAATTTATTCTGTAAGGTGTTTCAGGTTAGATATGTTGACGATTATTCTTCTATTGTAAAATAAAATTTAAATATTCCAGATTTCTTGCATACAGTTAATAATCTTGCAGCATCCATAAAACTTACCACGGAATATGAAGAAAATAATTGTATACCATTTTTGGATATCTTAGTTATTAGAAATAACTCCAATTATCGTTTTAAAGTATATAGAAAACCCACGAATAATTTGTCATATATTAATTTTTACTCTAACCATGTAAAAAAATTAAGGTGTCATCATTTTCCAGTATGTATCTTAGAGCTCTTAGAATTTGTTGTCCTATTTGGACGAGGAACTTAAAATTATTGGTAAAATAGGAGATTCATTATGGTTACCCTCCACATTTTTTTGAACAGTGTAAAAAAAAAAAGCAAAAACACATATTACAATCCAACCAGTATTAACAAAAAACTTAAGAATATTCTCTGTTTAACATTACATCATAATTTCACTCCTTCAGTGAGCATTTTAAAAACTATTGATAATAACTTAACATTTAAATATAATAATATTTTAAGAAATAAATTAATTAAGAATAGCCTGGCCAATTCAAACAATATTGTATATACAACATTCCTTGCAAAGAATATAATAAGATATATATTGGCCAAACATCAAAAGGACTAAAACTGAGATGCCCCAAACACAAATATGCCATCTCAAGAGGCTTAACAAATAATGGCCTTGTGGATCACTGGTTCAAGACAGGCCATGCAATTAACTAGGATAAGTCATTGATAATCTACAAGGTCAACGGTCATCGGAAAAGGAATCAGCTGGAGACGCTGTTTATTGAAGCCACTTGCACCAGGAATGTTAATCTCCACCATGGATTACCCCTTGATCCTTTGTCCTTGTCTTTTTTTGTTTAAAGAATATGCTGCCCAGATTAACAAACTGCAACCCACCCCCTTCTGTTTTTGTATATATAGCTCTGTCAACTTGTTTTGTATTTAGTGTGAACTTGAAAAGGTAAAATAAACTACTAAAGTACTTGTTGAAAGTCCCAGTTTTCACTCACCTTCTTATAGAGTTTTTGTGATATATATATATATATATATATATATATATATATATATATATATATATATATATATATATATATATATATATATATATATATATATATATATGTATATATGTATATAATATATATATATATATATATATATATATATATATATATATATATATATATATATATATATATATATATATATATATATATATATATATATATATATATATATATATATATATATATATATATATATATTTATATTTATATATATATATATATATATATATATATATATATATATATATATATATATATATATATATATATATATATATATATATATATATATATATATATATATATATATATATATATATATATATATATATATATATATATATATCTGTGTGTGTGTGTGTGTATAGAATATATATATATATATATATATATATATATATATATATATATATATATATATATATATTTATATATATATATATATATATATATATATATATATATATATATATATATATATATATATATATATATATATATATATATATATATATATATATATATATATGAATATCTTTTACTGTAATACAGTAGTATAATATGGAGATAAAAAATTTGCATCAAACACTATTTGAATGTTGCAGCCATATATTTTGAGCACTACCTTTTGTGCCCCTGTTCACTGGTAAAACATGGACAGATGACATGTTACTATAGTATATATACAAAGCATATGAGGGTGTAGCAGTAAGTCTCTGCTGGTATGCAGGTGACCGTTTCCCATGAAGGATGGAAATTAAGCAATTCCCTGGTGGTTTTTGGCCTCATTAACTCCCGTCTGGTGATGTGTGTGGTGTCGTATTTTTTGGAACACCTGCTTAAGAAGAGGCCTGATGATTAACTCTTCGATGTCATTCGATTTCCATTGTCCTCCTGACAAGTTCATGTTATTGGTTTGATTGATGATAGCAGATTCCAGCATCTTCCTTTCGTACGGACAGCTACTTTTGAAAACCAGCCCTACCCCACTCCAGTTTATGGTATAGGTTTTATCCCTGATATGTAGGAAAATCCACAAACTCTCTGAAGCATATTGCACTGATCTTTTGTGCTCTGTTAATCTTTGCGAGGTGGATCTACCCGTCTCCACCACATAAATCTCATTACAATTGCTGCACAGAATCTTGTAAACTCCGGCTTCTTCCCCTCTTTTATTCAAGTATATATACGTTAATGAGCGAGCTCCCGATCGATTTGGGATAATGGAAAATAAAAGGATTATTAGACCTCGTTGTTCTGTGGCTTTTTGGATGTTTTCATTACACAGAAGCTTTATTTTGTTGTTAAAATCGATTTGTCTGTTGTGAGTGGGACCTTTGTAGTATATTTTATTTGCTTTATTAATAGCCCTCTCGATAATGTGTGGTGAATAGAGCAGTTGCGTTAGGTGTTGGAGGATCGTGTTGAATTCTTTATCTAGGTATCTATTTGAACATATTCTAAGCCCCCTGAGGAATAGGTTGCACCCTACCATGATCTTTACAGACATCGTGGTAGCTAAGGAAATGAATATAAGAAACCACGAAAGTGCGTTTCCTATATGCTGTGAAAGCAAATCTGTTCTGTTCTCTTATGATCAGTACATCTAAGAACGGCAATTTTCCGGACTTTTCTCATTCTGCTTTGAATTTTATGGTCTGAACTAGCGAATTTAGTCTATAAAAAAATCCCATGAAGTCTCCCCATCTATTGTCCCAGAAAGTAAAAATATCATCTACGTATCTAAGCCAGATCATATTACGGGGTTTGATTGACGACAAAATTTCTGTTTCGAAATATTCCATGTATAAAGATTTGCTAGAAGGGGAGATAGAGGACTGTCCATGCTCCAGCCAAATTTAATTTTGTAAAAATTACCATTGATAGAAAACACGTTGTTAGTTACACATAGGTTGATTAGTTTCTGAGTTTCATTTATGCCAAGAGGAAAATGGTCTTCATATGGTTGTAACTTCCTCTTTAAAAAAGACAGCACGTCGGCAATCGGAACTTTGATCAATAATGACTTGATGTTATTGGAGGGGATATTTAAACTTAAATTTTTGTATAAAATCCTCTGCATGTTTGACGTGGGAGGATGGGGAAGGTTCCTAGAAAGGATGATAACAGGTCTCAAACCATTTTGATAATTTCTACATGAAAAGAGCCCTGCTAGATATTATAGGGCGAGAGAATCCCATCTTTACGTGTTTTTGGGAGGCAATAAAAATAGGAAGAGGTAAAAAAAAAAAAAAACTCTCCCTATTTTTGCCTCCAAAAACACAAAGATGGGATTCATTTAATCTTGCTAATCCCAAGGTCTCTTCTTATGCCTGTTGTTCCAAAAAATACGATCACCATTGCATGCCAGACAGAGTTAATGAGGGCCAAAAAACCGCAGGGAATTGCTTAATTTCCATCCTTCTGAGAACGGGTCACCTGCATACCAGCGGAACTTACTGCCACACCTACAGAACTTTGTATACTCGTATATACTAACTTATAACATATCATCTGTCACATTTTACCAGTGAACAGGGCACAGAAGGGAAGTACTCAAATATATCGTTTTAACGTTCAAATAGTGTTTTATGGGCCTTTTAATTCATTATATATATATATATATATATATATATATATATATATATATATATATATATATATATATATATATATATATATATATCTTTACTATTCTAATATATATATATATATATATATATAATCATAAAACTACAAACGTCTTTAATATCCAATTCACTCTACCTCGGAAGTAATATATTTTTTCATATATATTGAAGAATTTTTAGTTGATAATAAGTCCACCGTCCGTGGGGTCGGACCAGCGACGGACGGGACGAGGAATCAGACTACAGTGACAATAATTAACCAGTCGGCCACAAGAGATATATGAATACCATCTCTGATCAAATCACCCGCCGAACTCAGGTGTTTTACGCTTGGAGACGATATCCACCTACCTCTGCTATATATATATATATATATATATATATATATATATATATATATATATATATATATATATATATATATATATATATATATATATATATATATATATATATATATATGTGTGTGTGTGTGTGTGTGTGTGTGAGGTGTGAGTGTGCATATATATATATATATATATATATATATATATATATATATATATATATATATATATATATATATATGACTATTTATCACATCACCGTGATTCATATACAATCAGAAAGCTACAAACGTCCTTTAATATCCAATTCACTCTACCTCGAAGTAATATATTTTCATATGTTACCAAGGGAATTTTTAGTTGATAATAAGTCCACCGTCCCGTGATCGAACCAGCGACGGACGAGGAATCAGGACTACAGTGACACACTAACCAGTCGGCCACAAGAGAGGGTAAGTGAATACCATCTCCCATCAACCCACCCGTCGAACTCAGTTTGGCGCTTGGAGACGATATCCACCCACCTCTGCCATGTTGACCGTGTAGTGCTTGTCGACGTAGCCATATTATGACTATTTATCACATCACCGTGATTCATATACAATCAGAAAGCTACAAACGTCCTTTAATATCCAATTCACTTTACCGAAGTAATATATTTTCATATATGTTACCGAAGGGGAATTTTAGTTGATAATAAGTCCACCGTCCCGTGGAGATGGAAACGAGGAATCAGGACTACAGTGACACACTAACCAGTCGGCCACAAGAGGGTATAAGTGAATACCATCTCCCATCAACCCACCCATCGAACTCAGGTGTTTTGGCGCTTGGAGACGATATCCACCACCTCTGCCATGTTGACCGTAGTGCGCTTGTCGCATGAGCCATATTATGAC
>NC_089741.1:72703523-72704640 GCF_040412425.1 Macrobrachium rosenbergii | reverse complement strand
ATATATATATATATATATATATATATATATATATATATATATATATATATATATATATATATATATATATATATATATATATATATATATATATATATATATATATATATATATATATATATATATATATATATATATATATATATATATATATATATATATATATATATATATATATATATATATATATATATATATATATATATATATATATATATATATATATATATATATATATATATATATATATATATATATATAATATATATATATATATATATATATATATATATATATATATATATATATATATATATATATATATATATATATATATATATATATATATATATATATATATATATATATATATATATATATATATATATATATATATATATATATATATATATATATATATATATATATATATATATATATATATATATATATATATATATATATATATATATATATATATATATATATATATATATATATATATATATATATATATATATATATATATATATATATATATATATATATATATATATATATATATATATATATATATATATATATATATATATATATATATATATATATATATATATATATATATATATATATATATATATATATATATATATATATATATATATATATATATATATATATATATATATATATATATATATATATATATATATATATATATATATATATATATATATATATATATATATATATATATATATATATATATATATATATATATATATATATATATATATATATATATATATATATATATATATATATATATATATATATATATATATATATATATATATATATATATATATATATATATATATATATATATATATATATATATATATATAATATATATATATATATATATATATATATATATATATATATATATATATATATATATATATATATATATATATATATATATATATATATATATATATATATATATATATATATATATATATATATATATATATATATATATATATATATATATATATATATATATATATATATATATATATATATATATATATATATATATATATATATA
>NC_089741.1:72683523-72688523 GCF_040412425.1 Macrobrachium rosenbergii | reverse complement strand
AAAAGGACTATAAATGAGGGAGGAGGAGGAGGCGGAGGAGGCAGAGGAAGAGGACTATAAATGAGGAAGAAGAGGAGGAAAATGACTATAAATGAGGGAGGAGGAGGAGGAAGAAAATAACTATAAAATGAGGGAGGGGAGAGAAGGAGGAGGAGGAGGAGGGAGGAGATGGCGACTATAAATGAGGGAAGAGGAGGAAAGGGTGGACTATAAAATGAGGGGATGAGGATAAAGAAAAGGGACTAGGGAAATGAGGGAAGATGAGGAGGAAAAGAGCTATAAAATGAGGGAGAGGAAGAGGAAATTACTATAAATGAGGAAGGGGAGGAGGAAAAGGACTATAAATGAGGGAGGAGTAAAGAGGGAAACAGGACTATAAATGAGGGAAGAGGAGGAGGAAAAGGATTATAAAACGAGGGAGGAGGAGGAGGAAAAGGATTATAAATGAGGGAGGAGGAGGAGGAAAAGGACTATAAATAAGATAAGAAGAGGAGGAAAAGGATTATAAATGAGGGAGGAGGAGGAGGAGAAAGACTATATATAAATGAGAGAGGGAAGGGGGACAAGTAGAAGACGTGTGGAAGGAACAGAGGGAGAAGTTAGAAAGATGAACAAGTTAAGACTGATGAAGGTAATCAAAACTATAGCATTAACTACAGATTATTGAGTTCCAAAATTTTATAACACTAAAGTCCTGTGATGCTAAGTTTTTTCATTGGTAGAAGTAGTAGTTTCTCTCTCTCTCTCTCTCTCTCTCTCTCTCAGACTTTGAATTTCCAGGACAAGTGGGAGTTGTTTTCGCCTAGGAAGTTTTGATGAATTATGCTAAAGAAATGCTTAAAAATAAAACGGATAACGCTCTCTGAGACCATTCCGTTATGGTCAGAGGGCCACTTTGTAATAATAATAATAATAATAATAATAATAATAATAATAATAATAATAAGAACATTAATAATAATAATAATAATAATAATAATAATAATAATAATAATAATTAATATGATATGGAAATATTCTTTTAATTTTTCTGTTGATATACGCAATATACATTTTATATTGAAAATCGCTTATTACAATATATATTCTTTATTGAGTAAACTCAAAATACGTCAACGAGCGTATTTTTAAAAAAAAATCACTCGCATTTTATCTAGAATTTTTAAAATACAACTAAACTTTTTTTTTAATGTTGCCTGAAAATTCATTATGTTTAAGAACAGATTTATTATTATTATTATTATTATTATTATTATTATTATTATTATTATTATTATTATTATTATTATTATTATTATTATAAATTACACAAAAACAAGTCAGCCCTTAAAAAAAGTGAGGTTTAACTAAAATGGAATACGCCAGTGAGTCATAGAGAATGTAAGAATGAATAAGGTAACGGCATATGCAAATCTAAAAATGAACATGTACATGCAAAACATAAAACGTTTCATCAGTCGGAACGTTCCATCTGTCTTAATAAGAAGACTGACGGCATGTCTGGTGCGAATCATGAATGAATGAATAATACTAAATAAAAACAAATATAACACAAGTGTGTAATCTCAAATAGGATAAGCACAGAATGTGAACAAGAAAATCTACACTTGAGAGATGCAGTATTTTGAATTAAATGATAACAAAATACTCAACATTCCAAAGATTCGTCGCGGTATAATAATCTTACTACGAGTTTTTATCTTTCTAAAACGAAAATATAAAACGAGTATAAAATAAGTAAAAGAGAGAATTCTTACCAAAAACAAAGTCAACAAAAGCATTACTAAAACTAACAACAAAATAATGATTAAATAGAATGTTTAAAGTACTCAATAATAAAAAAAATACATAAACTGAGAGTTTACAAACAAACCTTACAAAAAGATACACCTGAAATATCATACAAACAAACATAAAAGAGAATGTTATTAGAAAAACATTCCAGAACTATTACCATCACGAAAGGAATGATTTTCAGAAATGATACATTTAAAAGGACAGAGAAATATAAGAAATATCTCAAGCAAATCCTTTCCTTGATTGCAAAGGGAATCTCTCCGCAAGAATTTTAGAATTTTGTAATTCGCCACTGAAATATATATATTTGTTCGTTTGGGACAACGAGAAATGAATACTTTGAATGAAGACATTCTCTCTCTCTCTCTCTCTCTCTCTCTCTCTCTCCCATTATTTTGTATAATGTATTATTTTCGTGATGGTCTGTTCTGTATTTTTACCACTATTCTTTCTCTTTCTCTCTCTTCTCACCAACATTTGTCCCGATTTATTATCGCTTTTAAGAGGGTCCGTCCAGATATCTCTCTCTCTCTCTCTCTCTCTTATTTTAACGTCTTTCTCTCTCTCTCTCTCTCTCTTCTTTATTTTTAACGTCTGGCTTCCCGCTTTTTCCATAACCAGTTTCAACATTACTTTTTCAGCCTATCTGTTCGTAATCAGCCAAATATGCCTCTTGTTTTGTTGTGTATTGCAAGTTGTTCTCATTTCCATTGTTTCTCGCCGTTTTTCGTGTTTAATTTACTTTTCTCCCGGTAGTTGTGGCGAAAGCAAAGGTAAAATATTGCAGAGTTAGTCATACACAGCAGCATGAATGATCTTAATGAACCTGTTATATGAAAACAATTTTTTGATAAGTGTTAAAACACCAAAGCACTTAATCACTTACTATAATTTTTCTTTTAATTTCTCCGTGTCAGCACCATTTCAGCTGTTTTTAATCGTTTAGAGAGAGAGAGAGAGAGAGAGAGAGAGAGAGAGAGAGAAAGAGAGAGAGAGATCCACTTGTTCATGGTCTATTTTTTTATTCTCCTTATTAACAAGCAATTATTCATAAAGGAAAAGCTCTTCCTGTTATAATGCGACGTGAAGTGGGAAACTTTTCAACATACGAGTAAAGGAATTTGTCAGCTTACCTTATCATCAGGAATGAATTCAGATGCCTAACTTGTCGGCGTAACTTCAAGTGAAGAACATCAGTAACAAAACATGAGTAATAATTATGCCATTACTGCTGCGCAAAATTCCTAGTTATTATATGAATAATTTTATGAACGATGAATAGACCTAAAACATTTAAGGAACATTTCGGAGTTCATCAACATCTATTATCGTTTAACGAATGAATTCAAAATTTAAGTAAGCAATCTTTTATTTGAGGAATTCAGAAGTTCTTACAAAAACAATAAAATTAAACAAATTAACATCGAAGTCAAGAGTTTTAAGACACGATTCTATAGAATTTATGAACGCCAGATCCAAACCGCATGTAATTTTTTTTTTTTTTTTTGAAATGTAGCATAGATATTAAAATTCATATAATATTACTTAAAAAATTTTCTGTGGTATTAATATTTAAAGCTAAGAACAGACTATCACTACATTACCTATTATTGTGATACCACAAGACATAAGCAGGCTCGGGTAGATTATGGAGGACACAGGTGAGGTTGATCATGCTGTACCTATGGACATGTCACATCAGGGGAGCCTAAGATTTCCCCTGGCGCTGTGAAAAAATGGTATGAAAAAGGAATAAAGAACTATAAAGGCAATTTTTTACATGTAGTGCAATTGCCTATATTATTAATACAAAGAGCATAAGCAGGGTTTGGGCAAAGCAGTAGAATTATCAACTTTTTTTATGCAGAACGGTAAATCGGGTAAGAAAAATAACAATGGGCATACAAAGAATAATTATTGTTCTTATAAATGTAGAGACATGAAAGACTCTTCAATCCATTATGATCGTTATCTGGTTAATAAAGGATTTGGTCCAAAAATCTCAACCACTATGGGTACAGAGTATAGCCTACTGATATTTCTGTTTTTTTGTAATATCATTTTTTGAAAATCATCTATGTTTATCAAAGTTCATTCCGTAATTTTCCTCCCAACAATGAATTTCTAAAACATTATTCTTGTCATTTTTTTTAGATATTCTTTAACGTTGGTAGAGATCTCGTCCAAATTCCTACCCGATTCCCTGACATAAGAAAGGCCGTTGTGCTCAGCATTTTGTAACGTTAACCACCGCATTTCGTTCCCCATCTTTATGTATGATCTTATTCTTTAATATTTTAATATAAATACTGTTTCTGTGTTCGACCAATATTACTCGATGTGGTAACTCAATCTTGACCTAAGGTAAACCTTTTTGGTTGTATCATAAGGCAACATGACAACGGTCCCTCTGGTAAGATCTGCCAGGAAGGACTTTCATTTTCTTCTGAAGAAGGAAGCAGTATTAGCCTTTCGGAAGCCAAAGAACTGGTTTGTTGTAACAATAATATGCTTCAGAGATCTAGAAAACTATGGTCGTTTTGTCTCCTACAGGAAACATACCTTCTTTAATAACAGCATATGAAGCATTAATAATAAGAAAAATTTAAAGTCTTCCAGAATTGATAATTGGTATAACAGCATACTAATTTCTCATTAAATGCTGATGAGTGTGCAGCTGCAATATTATTTTGATTTGAAGTTTAATTAATTATATGAAAAACAGTGATCAGTGACGCTGTTTAAATAAACTTTTAAACACACATACAAGCATACAAATACATGAAGTATGTATATATATATATATATATATATATGTATATATATATATATATATGTATATGATTATTAGCATATATATATATATATATATATATATATATATATATATACATTATTATGACTTTTGTACGATTCATTTATCACACATTATTTTTCACTTGTGGTAATATATATATATATATATATAGTTATATATATGAGAATCAGTATATATAGATGTCCTTTTATATATCTATATCTCTTATGAAAGAGTATATATATAGTTATATATATGAATCAGTAAAAGTTATAGACGTCCTTTTTCCTCTGAAAAATAATATATTTCACATATGTTACCGAAGGGAATTTTTAGTTGATAATAAGTTCGTCGTCCCGTGGGCTCGAACCAGGAAAGACAAGAACTCAGGACTACAGTGTGCAGG
>NC_089741.1:72676023-72678523 GCF_040412425.1 Macrobrachium rosenbergii | reverse complement strand
CACTGATCAGGTACCTTAGCTTCCAATGCTCAACTAGCGCTAAACTTACAAATGCTACTTCGCCAACTGCTGCTACAACCGTTGCTGTTGACCCTATAGCTAAAGCGACCGCTGTCCTTTGATGCCTCCTAGTTTGACCACACGAAATGGTAAATGATACAAAGCTTTTGTGTCCACTGTAATCTTAATCTCTGAGGAAAAATGTGCTAAAGGGTTTGGCAAATGCTAAACCTCCACATCTGAAAACAGAGGAATAAAAAAAAAATGTAAATAATTGCTTAACCCCGTCGAAGAGAGAGAGAGAGAAAAAAAAATAAACAAGCCCTCAAAAAAAACAAACAAACCCCACCAAACATTAGGTTGTTGTTTTAATTTTAGATATGTGTGTTACTTTCGTTGCTTCCGTTTCTTCATTTAAAACAATGAACCTATTTCCCATTTTCTCTTCTATAACACGAAACGGCCTTTCAAACTTGGGACCCAACTTCTAATTAATTTCTGATTTATCTTCACAAACACGTTATCCTCAGCTGTAACTCTTGCACTGTCTGATTTGGTATTCTCGCGACCATTGCTTGTGTCTTTGACTGAAGATTATTTCTAAGACGTACATGTCTTTCTCTAGCTGTAGCAATTAACGATTTAAATATATCATCACAACGTGAAGGGATTGACAACAAACCAAACGTACCCCGAATTGGATAACCAAATAATGCCTCCTCAGGTGACATACCAATGGTGTCACTAACCATTGTATTTATGCAATTTTTTACCATATACAAATATCTATCACAATTATCATCATTACCACCCACTGTTACTCTAAGAGCTTCAAGCACTTTCCTATTAGCTTGCTCACATGACCCATTAGTTTCAGGCCTATAAGGAAGGATATTTACCTTATTTGCCCCTATAATTTCCGCGAGATTTTTCAACGTTCTGTTTAAAAATTCTCTCCCATTATCTGTAATAAGTATCTCCGGTACTCTGTATCTGCATATATATTTATTGAAGAGCATAACCGCAACCCCATCCGCCATCTTATTCCTTAACGGAAAAATCTCCATAAAGCTCGTTAACTTATCTCTAATCACCAACAAGTCTTTATGCCCATACCCCGACTCAGAAAAATTTGTTAGCAAATCCATATGTACACTGAAATGGCCTGCTTTGGATAGGAGAAGACCCAAGTTTACACGGCATTACCCTCACTGGTTTACGCAAATTACAGAGAACACTTCTTCACAAATTTCTCCACTGATGAAAACATATTTTTCCTAAAGTATTGACTACAGACTTTCTGATACATCTTCTCAATCCCCAAATGTGGACTACCAAATTTACAATGTGTAATCTCCAAACCACTGGAATCGACTCTTCTGGTACCACAATTTGCGTTGTATCCCCATTACCCTCACTACTTCTCAACCTATATTCTACTTTCTTCACCAACAAATTACCCTCTAATTCTAAACGTGAATAAGGCAATCTATAATCCTTTCTCACTAATTCACCTCTAAGAAATGCCTTTGTTTCCGCTTAAACCTCATCCTCATCTTGTTTTTTCTCCGCCACATCGATATCCCAATCCATACACCTACCACTTGCACTACACACGCACATGTTCATCCTCTGTGTTTACAAAATGCCTACTAAGAGCATACGCCACCACGTTATATTTACCCTCAATGTACTTAAGCTTAGCATCAGAACCCCTAATTGTCAAAAACCACGTAGCCCACTTGGGAGAAAGATCAGGTTCATTGAAAAGATCCAACAGTGGTTTATGATCTGTAAGATCATAATAACTTCCACTTTCTTGAAGAACTTCCATTTTATTCCCCAAAAGCAGCATCTTAAAATGAACCAAACTAGATAACACTGCGAAAGCCTCTTTATCCATTGTCGCCATTAAACTTTCATTACTTCCCCGTGTTTTGAACTTCTTGCTATAAAAAGCTGTTGGATGAAACTTACCCTCAAATTTCAGCATTAAACATGCACCTACTCCATCTTGACTGGCAGTAGTCACTAATGTGAATGGTAGAGAAAAATCAGGGAACTTCAGAACTGGAGGACTCATTAGAGCCACCTGCTGAGCTTCACCCCATGAAAATTGTACATCACCCTTCAATATATTCTGGCAAACGTGCCAACAACATTGAAAATCCTCTCACAAGTCTATGGAAAAAAACCTGCCATTCCTCTGAACAAGAGAACACTTTTCTTATTCTTGGGAGAAGGAAAATTTGCAATAGCCCTGACCTCATCATTCACTCATACACCTTCTTTTGAAATGACATGTCCTAGATATACAATATTCTTCTTCTGAAAATCACACTTGGCTAATTTAACTTTCAGATCTGCCACCCTAAGCCTCTTGAGAATCTCTCTAAGTACTTCTAAATGTTCCCCTATAGAGTCCATAGCCATTAATACATTATCCTTATAAACAAATACATTTTCCCCCAACGTCTCATGGAAGTTTGTGTTTACTAAC
>NC_089741.1:72633523-72673523 GCF_040412425.1 Macrobrachium rosenbergii | reverse complement strand
ATATATATATATATATATATATATATATATATATATATATATATATATATATATATTATAATATGATACTATGCATATTATTTGATTTGATGTCTATGATTTTAAGATGTCTTTATTTCTTACAGATGTATTTTGATATAATTTTCAGCTATTTCATATGTTTTGAGGTGACTTTGTAATGTATAATCATTCATGTTTGTAACACACTGTGTTCATGGAAGTTAAAGTTTAAGTGCTGTAGAGACAGATATTTTTGAACCATTATCTGATTGCCACATCCTGTATTGACACAGGTGTTTGGGGTGAAGGCAGAAAGGCAAGGGCCACTTTGCTTATCTTGATGAGTTGACAGGCCTCGGCCAGAATGTTTTATTATATGTTTATCGTGTGTGTCTGTTCCATAGTTATTAACTTTGTCTATGCCTATTATGTTTTCATAATCTGAGTAGAAAAGAGTGAGGAAGTGAGAGAGATGAAGTTGACACAATGATAGCCAAGCCAGTTTCGTCTCAAAATACTTTTTTCTATTTACCCAGCTGCTTAATCCAGGACAGGAAATGTCAGTCTTGAGATAAGGTGCTTGAAGCTCCAGTCCTGTATGTATACTGTACATGTATACCTGTATGTACAATGTATGTATACTTCATGTATCATGTATACTGAGAGGTGGAAGGAGAAATCCGTTATTCAAAGACTGAAGACCCACCATATATATTCAAAGGGAAATCAGAGAGACCCAGGAGTTGCCTTGGGAAATTCAAAGATAGCAGTTCTCTCTCTCTCTCTCTCTCTCTCTCTCTCTCTCTCTCTCTCTCTCTCTCTCTCTCTCTCTTTCTGGTACAATATTGTGTCGAAAGGGTGTATACATATCAAGTTGGTTATCCTTCTTCCACAAAAGCATAAGTTTTGTCAAATTCACCCACGAAGTGTATACATTTTGTAAGAATGATCGAAGGTGTTTATATTGTGCAATCATTGTGAAAATGTGTTTTACTATATATATATATATATATATATATATATATATATATATATATATATATATATATATATATATATATATATGCAGCAGCTTCGGACTTAAGTAGAGGTTTTGTGTGGGTTCAAAACCCGCAGCCGACTGGTCAGAGAGGCAGACACTTTTGCTATCCGTGTAGACATCCCGGGATTATATATGTAATCAACGGATGAGTTTGCTTAAAAAAGCAAATGGATGTTACAGACTAAATACACACACACAAAACAAAGCCACTACAACACCTTCTAAAAAACATAACAAACATCTCACACGTCTCGAACTCTCGCCATACCAGCGCAATAACTCTCGCTGCTGGGAAGAAAGGGCGTTGGGTCGGGTATGATACATGAAACATACGCATCGGGGTCTAAGCGATGTCAGGCAGGGCAGCCGATCGAGACCACAGGTCTACCCCAAAGCCAAATCAAAAGTCCTTCAAAAAGAAGGCATCGTGCTTACCCCATACAAAATGGGAATAAAAGCACGTTAAAACAAGAAGATATATATATATTTTATATATATATATATATATATATATATATATATATATATATATATATATATATATATATATATATATATATATATATATATATATATATATATATATATATATATATATATATATATATATATATATATATATATATATATATATATATATATATATATATATATATATATATATATATATATATATATATATATATATATATATATATATGTATATCCCGCCACCTCTATATCGTCTGCCCCAATTCACGCCCCACAATCCAGCGGCATGGTTCTTCAGGGTGGAGACAATCTTCTGATTTAAGAGAATTATCTCCTCAGTACGAAAAGCAGATGCCAACCTCGAATTCGCGCCAGACGACGCTTTCAAGCAAGTCACATGATGTCTCATAGAATTACAAACCCCTGTCACCTACAAATTACTGAACAATCAGCTGAAGTCATCCTTCATCATACCACCTGCCCCAAGAGCCAAGAAATTTCTGAACAATGTTGGGGCAGCCATAGGATACGAGCAGCCATTGCATGTCTACAAGCAAGTGCACCGGCTCATAATGCTACCCACCGCAGACGGCCAACCCTGGACCTTGTGAGAGAGGTCCTCCTCACAAAACTACTCTGCCAAACAGTTGAGGCCACACCCAATACCTCCACCATGCCCATCGATGAATTCCTAAAATTGCCCAACTCAGTACGAATGGCCAACAAAGCAGCAGAACCCACCAAACCAACCATAGCAGAAGCAGTACGACGGTCCCTGCAGTCAACCAACACTGAATCCAACAATGATCCAGAGGGACTGGCCACCCCCATCCATAAGCAGAGCTTCCCGAAACAATTCATCAAGGGAAGACCAGACAGGAGAAAGATGAACCAGAAGAGAGAATGTGCTTTTTCCATTGGAAATTTTGAAAAAAGGGCCCCAAATGTAACAAAGACACTCTGCTTTCAAAAAAAAAAGGCAAGAGTGTTGCATCCACGACCCATACAACTAAACACGAATGGTGAGCAGACCAGTTGCCTCATAAGAGAGGCTGTGCCTGCCTTGCCACTGTTTTTCTTCCAGATACAAACAAAAGGGCTCCACATGTTTATTAGTCAGGGATGAAATGTCGAGCACAGAATTCCTCATTGACTCTGGGACATGCAAATCATTTGTGCCAGCCAGCCCGCGCGAACGACTCAACCCCGCCCTACCTACAAACCTTCATGTATCCACCACCAGTGGAGCACCACTCAAGAGGTACGGGAAACAAAATATGAATGTGTCATTCAACAGGAAACACTACAGTTGGACCTTCATCACGGCAGACGTGACGCTAGCATTTTTAGGAGCAGACTTCCTAAAAGCATACAACTTGCTAGTGGACGTAGCATCAAAACAACTGATCCTAAAAACTGCTCCAGCATCATCTCCTCAACAGCTGTACAAACAACCCACCACCACATTGTCACAGCAACAGCATAGACAACATCTAGGCCCCATTGCAGCAGCTACCCCACTGCCAGAGATACACCAACTTCTAAAAGATTACCAAGAGGTGTTCAATTCAAAGACGACCTGCAGCATGACTTAACCAAATCACCAAAACACAACATCCAGCTCCATATAGAAACGGAAGGCCCATCCGTCCATGCACGCCTCAGACATTTAGCCCCAGAGAAACTTGCCTACACCAAAGAAGTGTTCAGGGAAATGGAGAATGCAGGAATATGCTAAGAAGCCCCCAGCCCTGGGGAATCCCCCCCCTCCACATGGTACCAAAATCCAACAGAGCATGGCGCAAGTGCAGAGGCTACCGGTGGCTAAACATCAAAACGAAGCCAGATAGATAACTGTTGCCGAACATAACAGATATAACCAACCAAATGAATGGAGCAAAGATCTTCACCAAAATAGACCTGCTGAAGGGATACTTCCAAGTTCCAGTAGCAAAGGAAGATATAGAAAAGACTGTGAGCATCACCCCCTTTGGTACCTACACGTTCAGCTACAACTGTTTCGGCCTTCGGAACGCAGGGGCAACCTCCAAAAACTTAAGGACGAACTGCTGGGCAACCTTCCCTTTTGTGTGGTCTACGTTGATAACATCCTCATATTTATCCCCAACCTCAGGCAACATCTTAAGGAGTCAAAAGGATGCTGCAGATACTTAAAGAAAATGGAATTCTAATAGACCAGTACAGTTGGTGGTGAATGGAAAAGGACATAAAAAACTCAACCAGAGAATACCTTCTGTGCCAGACGTCAAAAATAACAAGGCACATAGAGAGCAGAATAGGAGAGTTCCACACAACACACTGTTGACTTGCCCACATACATAACGACATATTAGGATCTCTACCCACCTCCGAGGGGTACAGATACCTGTTCACCATCATCGACAGAAATACCAGGTTGCCTGAAGAAATACCGATAAGGCAACAGATGGCTGAGAGTTGTGTGAAAGCTCTCATCAGATGGGTCACCACATACAGAGTCCCACTGATCACCATGAGCGACAGGGGGCCAACTTCACATCCTCCTTATGGAACACCCTCGCAGACAGTCTGGGGACAAAGATAATACACGCAATGGCCTACAACCCAGAAGCTAACTGTGTGTGGACTATTTTTCGAAAAATAATTATTCGAAAAACAATTATTCGAAAGACAATTGTTCGAAATTCAATTATTCGAAAACAATTGTTAGAATGTGTAATTGTTCGAATTCACAACTGATCGAATTACAAGATATTCGAATAAGCAATTCTTCGAAATGAATATTATTCGAATGAGTAGTTATACGATAAACAACTTAATTGCATTGTTTGTTTTTTAAAATTATTTTTTAAAATATTTAAAAAAACTTGCTTTGGTAAATAAACCACCGGCAAAACTTTAGTGTTATTTTTGACGCTTTCCTATCTAGAAGAAATCTCTTAGACCTTATGATGGCTGAATTCGTTAAGAGTGAAAAAGGAAAACCAATGTTATTAGTGGATGGACATTTATTTGTTAAAGACAAGAAAATACAAGATAAAACATACTGGAAGTGCCATAAATTTTCAAGTTACTGTAAATGTCGTGCTATAACAGTAAACGAAGATGTTACTATTTCTAAAGAACATAATCATTTAGCTGATCCAGCTGATATAGAAGTGCGAAAATTTATGGAAAAAGTTAAAGACGACGCAAAGCATACACGTGACTCCCCTCATTATATAATTTCAACCGCAGCTTCAAATCTTAGCGAATATGGAGCTCAAGGATTGCCAACTGTAAACAGTATTAAGCGTTCGATTAGAAAGGTTCGCGTGAAAGAAAATTGTGGACTATCAATACCAAGTGATAGGATGGATATAGTGTTTTCAATCGAATATATGAAGACATTCAAGAATGACGATTTTCTTCTTTTGACTCGGGCATGGAGGAAGAGAGAATATTAATATTTTCCACACACGCAAATCTTGATGTTTTAACTTCGTGTCAACATTTGTTCTGCGATGGTACTTTCAAAACTGTACCGACACTGTTTGAACAACTTTATACTATACATGGCTCAAAGAATGGGTGTTGTATACCATTGATTTTTGCGTTGCTGCCTAATAAAAAAGAACAAACTTACGTTAGATTTTTGCGAAGCGTCAAAGAATTGACACGACTATCAAATATTGATTCAATCACTACTGATTTTGAACAGGCCATGATAAATGCTTCCATGAATGAATTTTCCTCAGTCAAGCTTTATGGTTGTTTTTTCCATCTATGTCAATGTTTGTATAGAAAAGTATGCAATGTTGGTTTAAAAATAAATAAATAAAACTTTAATTATTTTTAAATATTGTTAATTAACATTAATCCTATTTTCCTTTATGGTTAGGTAAAGTATGTTATGAATTCTTTAGCAATGAACTTTAAAAAAACAAACAATGCAATTGAGCTTTTTCTCCTATAACTACACATTCGAACAATATTCATTTCGAAGAACTGCTTATTCGAATATCTTGTAATTCGATCAGTTGTGAATTCGAACAATTACACATTCTAACAATTGCTTTCGAATAATTGAATTTCGAACAATTGTCTTTCGAATAATTGTTTTTCGAATAATTGTTTTTCGAATAATAGTCACCAAATCGAAGCTAACGGCATCATTGAAAGGCTACACCAGTAGTTGAAATCATCACTCACCTCTAGATGTCAAGGCGGGAGTTCGAGAAAGGAGTTACCTTGGGTCTTGCTAGGGCTGAGAACGTCACCACATGTAGCATTCAATGCATCTCCTGCATAAGCCCTGTACGGACAGTCATTAACATTGCTGGCAGACGTATTTCAACATCCAACAAGCTTAACATCCCCATCTGACACCCGCGAAGCATTAGAATGAATAATGCCAGCCAAGACGACTTACCACACGGTCAGAAAAGTGTACGTTTCCAACAAACTGCAGAGCACAAATTATGCATTCATACGGGTAGACGCACACAGAACCGCTCTCTCCCCAGCCTACTCAGGACCATACAGTGTCATCCAGAGAAGAAACAGAGCCTACCAAATGACAGTGGATGGCAGAACTATGTGGGTCTCCATCAACTGCCTAAAGCCAGCATGACTCTCAGACACCTACTTACAACCGTAGGCTTCTCAAAGGCGGGGAGTGGCTAATCTCCCCACAAAGAACATCTCTGCACACCAAGCACACGCATACAATAAGCATAGCAGATGTCATGCATCCTTTATACATATGTTATCATTCATATTATTTTTATGTTAAGTGTATCATTCTTGGTACAAGCATTACAATGTCAGCCTTCCAGCTATATGTATTATAACTTCATTAGTGCCTTGTATATTGATTTATGTGCATCTTTCCGTCCTCCAACAAACACAGTTGATTGCACTATGACCTCTGTTTTGTTCGCCTCGTGTCAGGTACTACATTTCCGCTCGCAATAGCTACTGACCTGTCTGTTTGTTGTCTGAATAAAATAGTAAGTTCGTAGACGCAGCCTCTTCCCACACTCATTTGCTACACATCTTTTAGTAGCACATTGTTAAACAGAAGCTCATTTATCAACATTTCTCACTTTCTTTCTGTTTGTCTATCTGTTTATTTCGTGTGCAAGCTAGCACACAGACATTTAAGAGTCCTCACGAAGGTAAAAATAGCCATCAGAAATGAATATACAAAATCTAGTAAGGTTCATAGAACATTTCATTCCAGAAATCCACGAAAGATGGAACGCTTCAATTAGTGATGAGCATAGACTGCTGGAAATTGGCGGCTTGGGCGAAGAAAAGAATAACTTCTGTTATTTACGACCAATGCGTAATATTCCTTAAGACAGGGATGAATTATTCCCGCACCGGTGCCCGAATAAACCCACTGGGAGGCGTCTTGGATTTGAGCTTGAATATTAAATGTTTAAAATATAGACAATTCAAATGAAATGTGAGGACTCTCGGAGCGTTGTCAAGGCATCATTTTTTAACTTTCCGAAATCTTGACTTGAGTCTATTCCTTGTTTTAGGAATTATTTCATCTACTATTTATTCGTTTCTCATTATTTGTTTCATTTATGGGATACTCTGAAATATAAAAGAGAAGATTATAAGGATTTTTCCATAGGGCAGAGGAAAGATATAAAGCACTTAGGAACACGAAAGAACAAAGTAAAAAAGTTTTTAGAAACGTTAAGAAGAACATAAAATACAGACTGAAAGAGGTATCAAAGCTTAGACAATAACAAAACGCGCAATTAAAACATTCATTTAGATTACATACTGATTTTACGTATCTTGTCCTCGTTATTCGGTTTGCTTTGATGGAATATTTGGATAGTAGCCGGCGTTGATATGTTATTATCCGAGTTGTTTACGATGAAGGTGAATTCCGTTACTGAAAACTAGTAAAATAAGTTCTGTTGATTGGGATTCTTTTGATTAGGAACCTGTTATCTTAACATATAAGATGAAACTCTGAAAATTAACTGTTATATGGTATATAGTATTACCTTCTGGAGGAAATTTGCTTAAGTCTGTTTATAATTTAGTATTCTTTTTTTATAAAAATTTACCGGTATTACATATTTCTGAAAAAGCTTCATTGACACTTTATACACAGAACCCCTAAAAAAATAAATAAATAAATAAATAAATAAATAAATAAATAATAATAATAATAATAATAATAATAATAATAATAATAATAATAATAATAATAATAATAATAATAATAATAATAATCAAGGTCGTCTGAGTAAAAAAAATCTCCAAACAGTCTCAGTTCCGTTCCACACCAAGCTTTACGTAAAATACTAAAATCGGAATTATTATTATTATTATTATTATTATTATTATTATTATTATTATTATTATTATTATTATTATTATTATTATTATTATTATTATTATTATTATTATTGAGAAGATGAAACCTATTAATATGGAACAAGCCCACAGGGGCCACTGACTTGAAATTCAAGCTTGCAAAGAATATGGTGTTCATTAGGAAGACGTGAGAGGGGTGCAGGGAAATACAAAAGGAAGAGATCCCACATCAAAAAAGAAAAAAAATAAATTAATAAACTATTAAATAGATAAAAATGTACTGAAATGCATGGCGAATAGTATTAGGGTGTTAATGCATTGGATCTTCGCTTCAACTTTTGAAGTTCCAATTGCAAGACATCATCAGGGAGACTGTTCCACAGTCCTACGGTGTGAGGAATAAAAGGACCTTTGGAACTGAGAAGTTTGAAAGCGAGGCACGTTTACTGCTTATTGGTGCTGCTTTACAGCGAATGTGGTTGCTCTCGGCAGGAAAAGGGGCATCAGGGAACAATTGCGAATGTGGAAGACCTGTTAAAATACAACTTAGGAAAAATTGACAAGCAAGAGACCATTCGTCGGTGGTCCAAGTCATAACTGCTAACATTAGGAAACAGAAACCTGCCACGAAGAACCATTCTATCTGAAATAGACAATCTCTGGCAGAAGTAGACATCCACACCGGAGAACGGTATTCTAGTAAAGGAAGGACAAATGACATAAACATGTTGAATTGTTTTTATCACATTTATAAATATATGAGGCCTTGCGTACAATACCTGACTATCGTGCGGCATTTGCTGACACCTTCATTAGATGTTTCTCAAAAGTATGTGAGCGAAAAGTTACACCTAAAATAGTTAACGTTTCAGATTCATTCAGCAGAGTTCCATCCACCTGGAGGGGAGGGTAGAGTGGAAAACCTGTACGAGTCTGCTAGTTAATAGTGTTTTCCTGTTTTATTGGAGTTCATTGTCATACCCCACGGACTACACTTTTAACTAAACCGCTCCATGTCATGACAGACTAAGGGCAGCTTCATTTCTCTTAATTGGAGATTTTACTTCACCCACAAGTGTCGCATCATCGACATACTGAACAATGTTGTTTTCCAGGCCAAGCTAAGACTATTAGGCCTTTTATGAAGAGAAACTGAAAATCAATTTGAACATTGACAACTGCCCTCTGCAGGAAAGGTGTCCTAATTTAAGTTCATGTTTATCATGTCTCAATTTTCAACATTTTCAAATCATTATTATATTGTTTTCTTATGGGTATAAATGCATATTTCCAATAAAAAAAACAAGGGTGGACATAATCCGGAAAAGCGTACAATAGAGACTGCATAAAGAAGGAAGCAAATCTTGATATTTGATTTGTCATTACAGTTCCTCACTCGATAACGATTGTCTTTCCCTGAATCTAATGCATCTGCTATCAATCAAATATGTTTTTACGTTACACTTCACTTATGTCAAGCTTGGTTTTCTTTTATTGTCACAGTTATTTAAAAGGATGCTCCTCTGTTGAGTGGCTGGCTAAATCCAGTCTCGGTTAAGAGTTCATAACAGAAGGTCGCGAACTTGACGCTGGGTAGCAATCCGATGATTGACAGGGCCATAAAACAAGCTCACAAAATTGCCTGTTAACCTATTGTTAAGAACCGAGGTTTTCGGCCCTTAAGGGGATCGGCCGGTTTCCGACTTTTTTAACGACAGGTTGTTGATATATAGGGGGTTTGTTAAAGGATATTGTGTGGAACTTCTAGGGAAAAAATTTTTGTTCAGTGACCTCAGGTTTTGTGACGCCAGAGCATTTTTCGGCCAAAAATGGCCATTTTCAAAATGCATCTCCTCCTTTGCTTTTTGGTTTTAAGGGATGAGATTTGAACCACATATAAAACACATATGGACCTTCGATACAAAGTTGGGGATTTTGATTTTTCAATTATTTTTCGAGATATGAATTTTTATTTTTTTTTATGAAATTTTCCCAGAAAAATTACAGAAAAAAAATTGCCAAAAATCAGAAACTCAAAATATTAAAAATCCCCGGCTTTTAATTAATCCACCATGTTTCCTCATGTTATATATGAAATTTCATTTAGATTGGTCCAATACTAAGGGAGGAGATACATTTTGAAGGTGAAAAACTTATGTTTCGAGAAACGGGCCTTCAAAGTTTTAGTTACATAAAAAAAGTAAAAGGGACTTCAAAGACTGTGTTACAATTAATTCTATGGTTTTAATTTTTATTTTTAGGTATTAATTAATGCAAAATGATTATAAATAAGAATATTAATTGATTAATTATGTGCCTAAGACACATTCTTATAAATTTTAGGTTCCTGGTCCCCCCCTGTCTGATCTTGCTGCAAGGTATTATTCTAGGGTATCATAGTTGCCTACGCTTTTTTATTAGTGTCGCGAATCCATCCCTCGCCAAATGGATCCTGGGAATTACTTTTCATTCACAATTAGGGATTCGTGATTCAAGTAATTCATCAAGTCTTGCTTCACTTATTATGATCATTTTATTTTTTCAGGATTGTCTATAATATCAGCCTCCGAGCTACTGCTTTCTTTTTCTAAAATATCTTTGCCCTTTGGTAGTGACGAACAAATAAAAGAGGCGTTTAGGGGTGGATGGTTGGTCTCTGGTCAGCAGAGATCGCTGCCTGCGCCGTTTGATGGGCGACAGCTCTCTCTCTCTCTCCGTCGCTCCATTCCCCTCTATGGCACTAATTTCTTGAACTCTTTCTTCTACTTCTCGCCTGGACTTTTCCACTTGGCTTTTCCGCATTCTAGAAGCATGAAGTGAACTCTTGGACCTTTTAGGCACGGCAAAAAAACAAAAACACCACAGAAAATACAGACTTCAGTCAAGGCTAGCGAGCATGAAAAACGTGTCCTTCTAGCTTGGAAGTTTATAGGCAACTCTCGGCCACAGTCGGCGTCATGGTATGACGTGTGCATTGTCATGGCTAGGAATAACTAAAAAGGTGACGAGTAGGATATTATTGACATTATACATTTCATTTCAAAGGAAGTTTTCGTAATATATATCGCAAAAACTTTACCAGACTAAATCATTTGCGCTACTGGTGTTTTATGGGTATATAGTTATTGTTACATTTTAGGCCATAACTAGAGAAATACGGCAAATTTTAGCATAATATTTCGTGGACACATTCTTGAAACCAATACGAAGCCATAGAATTTTTTTCAGCAAATCGAATTTTTTAAAGATTATTGGGTTTTTTAGGCGGCCGATCCCCTTAAGAAAAACACAGGATCTTTATAGATGGAAAAACTATTGGGGCTGCTCTGGCTAATCGACAGCTCGCACACACACAAAGAAGGAGGAATAACAAAAATACAGGAAATGGTTATAAAATAGATTTATTAATATTAAACTTAATAATCTTAAATAAAAAGAAAACCATAACAAAATGAGCCAGGTCCGGGCCACAAAACACAAAAATAAAGCAGTATTACTTTATATAAAAAAGAAGTACCAGCAGCAGTCGATACAAAAAAAAGCCATCTCCAGCGAAGTCCACCAACTAACGACAACAGGCCGATTATCACGACGTCCTGCTGCCGTCTCGCCAAAATACAAAGGACACGGGCCACTGCACCCGAGCCAAAACTGCCGACAGGGTCTCCACCTGCGGCCAACAAACAACCATCTTCGTTGGTGCGCTGCTCCAGTCTGGGCCCAAACACCGGCTGCCCAAGAAACGTCCTCAAAGTCGAACTGCTGCTGGTACTCAAAAGTTCTCTTCCCCAAGAGAACAACCTGTTCGCTACTGCTGCCCGAACCTGACTAAAAGTTGGCGCCACGCCACCACAGACGTCAAGAATCCTGTGAAAATAAGAGGGGAGGGGAGAGGATTAGCCAAATAAATAAACAGGTAACTATCGTACCGCCCATAGAACATCCAAAGATCCTAACACCTTCCCCCCCGACAGAAAAAAAAAAAATTACAATTTTTTTTTCCAAAATAACCAACCTCCTCCTCCAATGTGGTGAAAACTCCGACAACCAGAGCAGAGCCAATCCTGTCACGGTCGCCAATGTTAAGAACCGAGGTTTTCGGCCCTTAAGAAAAACACAGGATCTTTATAGATGGAAAAACTATTGGGGCTGCTCTGGCTAATCGACAGCTCGCACACACACAAAGAAGGAGGAATAACAAAAATACAGGAAATGGTTATAAAAATAGATTTATTAATATTAAACTTAATAATCTTAAATAAAAAGAAAACCATAACAAAATGAGCCAGGTCCAGCACGAAACACAAAAATAAAGCAGTATTACTTTATATAAAAAGAAGTACCAGCAGCAGTCGATACAAAAAAAGCCATCTCCAGCGAAGTCCACCAACTAACGACAACAGGCCGTATTATCACGACGTCCTGCTGCCGTCTCGCCAAAATACAAAGGACACGGGGCCACTGCACCCGAGCCAAAACTGCCGACAGGGTCTCCACCTGCGGCCAACAAACAACCATCTTCGTTGGTGCGCTGCTCCAGTCTGGTCCCAAACACCGGCTGCCCAAGAAACGTCCTCAAAGTCGAACTGCTGCTGGTACTCAAAAGTTCTCTTCCCAAGAGAACAACCTGTTCGCTACTGCTGCCCGAACCTGACTAAAAGTTGGCGCCACGCCACCACAGACGTCAAGAATCCTGTGAAAATAAGAGGGGAGGGGAGAGGATTAGCCAAATAAATAAACAGGTAACTATCGTACCGCCCATAGAACATCCAAAGATCCTAACACCTATCAAGCATGTTTATTGGGCTGTGATACACTTGGTTGGGTTTATTCATATATTAAGTGTTTATTTTTTATATTAAATATTTGATTTTTCAATTAATGAAAAGTCTATTTTCGAAAAATATGGATTTAACGCGCCCTTTACTATGGCATCGTTACTGCCTTTTTCTGTGACATCCTAGGTTAAAACTGTTACTAGCTTTGATTACAAGGTTAATTGTTGTTAGCAGGTGCTTTCAATTTCATTAATGGATGACTTTTACCATGTTTAATAAGATTAGACAATGTTGTTTCCCATGAAAATAATTGTAACAAGCCCTTACACTTAGTGTATAGCCAATTTTAAACGAAGCGTTATTGTATGAAAAAATAATATATCTATAAATTAGGCCTCTAACATTATTTTAATTGATTCTGAAATTTTTAAAATTTGGAAATTTGATGCAAAGATAATCAGCAAACACTCCGCATTACATTTTAGGTGGGTTTCTGTGCAACAGAACATCATTAATACAGAAACTATCAATCACATTTGTTAAAATATATCTGAATATTCAAGTATATGAAGGTCTCGCATTCCCTTTCATTAGCTTTGTTGAAAGGACGGTGTGTTGTTGCCATTTACTAATGAATGTAGTTCCATTTCCGCCTTCATACGATATTTTGTCAACAGCACAGGAAACCACTCACGGATAAGCCTCCATATACATGCCATAACGTGTTTTCCCCAACAGCCATGTTTATTAATAAGTGTATTCTACTGTATGTAAGCATATTGCTTTGATATCAGCCTAAACTACATCTACCTAAATAAAGTAACAAAATATTAAGGTTTAGGCAAGAAATTTTTGAACAAAGAGTTCTTGCAAAAGCGGAATTTTAGATGACGTTACTTGCAATGAAAATATACCGATTCAAAAACAAATAAAAAATACTGAATTGACTTCTATTACATGTCAGGAGCGAGCATTAACACACTTTTCAAGACAAGTGTCAATCTCTCATGATGATAAATTTTTATTTTTTTGTTCATTACTTAACAGCCCCCATCCCCCCACCCCAAAAAAAACACATGAAGTTACCCGCACAGTATCCTAAAGTAGGAGAAATTTTCCATAACCTGGTCACTAGAACTAACGAAAACTAAATGCAAAAAAAAGAAACAACCAAAGTTGTGTGACCACCGTTTTTAATTATCAGTACGCTCCATGCTCTGTATGTTGCTATTTTTGGACAATAATTCCTTCTGAATTAGTCTAAAAATATTTCTTAAGGATTCTCTCTCTCTCTCTCTCTCTCTCTCTCTCTCTCTCTCTCTCTCTCTCTCTCTCTCTCTCTCTCTCTCTCATTGATGTTTGCTAAAGTGATAAAAAATAACTCTATAAGAAAATATCAGAAAAAATAACGTAAGCGTTGATGTTCTATCAGAGAGAATTGGGTCCGCAAAGCCTAAAATATGTCTACTCTGCAAAATTGTTCTTCCAACAATTCATCTCTTTAGAAACCAAGTGTCAAGCCTTTTGATTCATAAGCGCAAGCAAAACCATATGCAACTTACGCACAAAAGAAAAATGTGTTTGATGCTTAATATGGAAAATAAAAACAGAGAAAAGAGAGATAAAGTAAAAAGCAAGTACTGATATGAAGACGTCGCTGAAGAACATTTGAGTTATTCAAATGACGAAAATACTGTTTTCAAAACTACAGAGGCTGAGCATGGGCGGTTATTCTCCAAAGATGAAAATCAAAATTGGCTTATCAAAGGTTTAGAATTCTGGATAGATCTGTAGTTTGTGATTAAAATTTCGTGCGTTATTGAGATGTGTCATTTCAGTTGAATAAATAGGTACAGACAGATAGGCAGATAGACAGACAGACAGACAATAACAGAGACAGACAGACAGCTAAAAGAGAGAGAGAGAGAGAGAGAGAGAGAGAGAGAGAGAGAGAGACAGACAGACAGACAGACAGACAGACAGACAGAGACAGAGAGAAAGGTGATGGGAGACAGACAGCCCGCAAGACAGATGTCCAATGCTGCAGAATGAAAAGAACAGTATCAATAATGTCAATTTACTCAAAAGGGAGCCAGATGTTCCGTGTAAAAATAAAATGGCGTTGATTGTCAATATTGCATGGGGGAAATATTGATTCCCGTAGTTCTAGAATCGTTGTTCTTTGAAAATCATAGCAGATTTAAAATCAATAAGCTGATATATCTCAAAACTACATATCTCTGTCTCGATTATTTATAGAGAATTGAAACGTTGCAAAATAGTGTGAAAATTCTTAAATCTATGCACAGTCACGTACAAGTTTTCTTAAAGGTCAACGCCAAGTAAAACTATGAGTAATAACCAACCGTTGATGCAGAATGACCGTTATAGTTAGTATTATTATTTGAAAGACAGGACCGTTATCAAATTGATTTGCAATTAAGTTTTAGATAACAAAGTGATATTAAGAGCTAGGCAAATTGTTATTTCATATTGATTTTAGGAAATTTTACTATATTTTAGTAGTCATAAAATCGATTTCATTGCAATCGTTTGCACATTCGGTGAGATGACAAGCAGTGACTGAACTCTACTAAACCAGAATACGCCAGTGTTTAACTTAAAGTTACAGTATGATAGGCTGTACGAGTCATATTGAATATAATTTCCTGAGAATATTTTCAAGGACATTTTCTCCTTTCACAATAACTGGATCATAGAAAGTGATGTAGACCTATAATGTACTAAGTCTTTTTGTCGGTTTACGTAGCATATGACGTGTGGGTTATAGACCTATCTTACATTCAGCCCTTTCATTGTGAGTCTTGTTGTGGTTATTCTTGTTTTTGTTGCTGCTGCTATGGTGCTTGTAGTGTCCTCGACAATTTTTCATATGGTAACCTAACACTGCAGAATAAACATAGACCTATTCATAAAATACTAGTGTAAAGAATTATCTGCCCACTATTGTTAATTGAAATTAAATTATTTGTTTTAATTAAAAGTAATCGAGACCTTATGAATATAGTCTAGGCTAGAATATTCTCCTAACAACAGAGAGAGAGAGAGAGAGAGAGAGAGAGAGAGAGAGAGAGAGAGAGAGAGAGAGAGAGAGAGAGATTACTGAGTCTTGTGTATCCTTCTGTCCAACAGGGTCTACAAGAATGCCCCCAAAAGCAAATGAATCATGGGCTACTCGCAGAATGGTTTGGATCATCTGATACATATTTTTTTTCGGCTATCATTTAATTCTTTCTTATTTCGTTAAGTATCTTATGATGCCTTCCTACCATAGCCTTCGTTTTTTTTTTATGGAAATGCTACAACAGCCTTATATTTACTCATCACAATAGTATTTGTTAGCTCTTTTAGTAATACATTTTCAGCAAAATTCATTGCGAGCAGTTCGATAGTTGTGCGTAAGGCTGTGACAGCCTTATGTTCGTTTTATGTGTGTCATCGGCTACATGCCCACAAATTGTAATTTTACTCTCTGTGGTATAAGTGGCTTTACGTTTACTATGGCCATCGACGAAAGTACACATGTACAGCATGCGTATATGCACATGCTTATACATGTACAATCACTCAAAAACGTTTTGCAACATACTTCAAAACTTTTCGGACAACAGCTTATAATAGCGACATCTGGCGGTGTTTGGCAACTCACTACCTGCAGTTTCCCTTAAACAGGGCTTTTTCTGATAATGTTGACTGTTGTCATACTTTACTTGATTAAAGGTTGTTACTATGATACTTCAGAGGTCATTGCTGTTCTCATGTTTTAATGTTTTCATCTCCAAATGCCCTCGCTATCATTGTTTTATCTCCTTCATATGCGTGAACTTTGTAGACATAGACCTACGACTATTATGAGTTGAACTATTAGCCTTGTTAACATCAACAAATACGACTTTTGTATAGATTTGCTTGCACATTATTATTAATCAGATTTTTGAATGACTAATTCTATGTATATTGTGAACTAGTGAAACTTAATATAAAATATACTGAACTAGACTAACATATTTCACGTATATTTTTTTGTAATACATAGAATATAATTGCATATATATATATATATATATATATATATATATATATATATATATATATATATATATATATATATATATATATATATATGTATATATATATGTATATATATGTATATATATATATATATATATATATATATATATATATATATATATATATATATATATATATATATATATATATATATATATATATATATATATATATATATATATATATATATATATATATATATATATATATATATATATATATATAATATATATATATATATATATATATATATATATATATATATATATATATATATATATATATATATATATATATATATATATATATATATATATATATATATATATATATATATATATATATATATATATATATATATATATATATATATATATATATATATATATATATATATATATATATATATATATATATATATATATATATATATATATATATAATGCCGTTATCATGTGTAATTTCTCATATCTTTCATTGTTACTTAGGCCTATCATTTTGATGCCTCTTATGAAGTTAACTGAATATACGAGTATAACGCCTATTTTTGTATTTCTTATTATCTAAATTTCTAAAGAATTAAAATTAGCAAGAAGGTCAACATTAATTTAGTTATTGTTAAACGCCAGCAGTGAAGAAGACTACCATGATCATCAGTGGAGAATGTCTCCTCCTCATCGCAAAAGATGACTTACAGAAATCATCGGCCACTGGATTATATTGTAACGCAAACCCTAACCTCTGTTCTTTGTGTTTCTCTGATATGAAGTGTTCTTGGCAGGAATAGGATGAAATAATATCTTGGTCTATGTAGCCTATTACGAATGGTTTGAGCAGCGACTTGAAGTGAGAGCATAATGTTCTCTCTTTATAGCAACACCGATTGTCAGGGGAGTTAGGCGGAGCTCCTTGATGCCTCCTTCAGTGATCATCCAATGATGATCCTTAATAGTAGTGCAACAATGGCGTCGTCCTCCACTTTTTACAATGAATTTATCATATTTCCTCGTTCTCTCTGTTGTTGTATCCCTCTACAGTAAACATGGTTGTTTTATTTACGCTAAGCTGCCGAGCAATATCTATGATAGAAACATTAGTTTTATGCAGGATAATGATTGTGGTGCGGCTGAGTCTGTTGTCCATCTTATTGGTGCAAGTGACGGGACAGTTTAGTTTAACTTTCCAGCTCGAATGTGGAATCACACAATAACATACGACATTGTGAGATTTTTACTTTTTTTTTATTGACAACGATAATGGTTGAATTCTTTTTTTCTTTATTTATATGTAATTTCATTGATGATTATTCAATATTATTTTATTAGTCAATAAGCTTTTATCTGGATTCGAAATATAGTCTCTTCTTTGACTCTTTTGCCCAATCATCTGAAGTGAAATTTTTCAAATTGTTTCGTCATTTTTCGTAATATGAATTTTTCACTCGGTATTCTTTTTTATATTGTTAACCTTATGATTAATAACTAAAATCGAATAAGAAAATTACATTTCATTGTAAATATCAAAAGAACAAATTACTGTTAGGTGAACGAAAACTTCTGGAACATGTTGCAAAACATTTTTGAGTGACTGTACATTTCATCGTCCATATATTTTATATATCGTGGGGTTGGAGCTGCTATATTAATTAAAAGCTACTCTATTTCCAACAGATACGGGTGAAAAATTATTTGCAATAAGAAATTGACAAGTAGGCCCATGCCCTGTCATTGCCACAAAATATAAGAATTTTATTTGTAGGCCTAATCTTACAATGATATTAACATTAGACATGCAGGATTATGATGAATTAATACCCTAATATCGGAACTGGCTGCATAAGTCAATGCTTCATTTCAATTATATAATGTGGTCTTCGTGGAATCGCTTATGTAGGCCAACACCAATTTAAAAAAAAAAGCAAGATGCTTATATATTCGGCTGATATTATATAATTTAATATATTTTTCATCATTTTGGACTGTTAACTAATTTGACGTCATTCCCCTTTCCAGAGCTGGCCAATCATTGGCGTGCAGTGGGCGGGGTTTAGCTGCAAAGGGCCATGGATTTTGCTTATAATCAAGGCCACCAACAATAGACCTATCTTTCGGTGGTCTCGGTAAAATGCTGTGTGACCCACGGCCCATGAAACTTTAACCATGGATCGGTGGTGGCCTATCCTATATCGTTCCCAGATACACGATTATGGCTAACTTTAACCTTAAACAAAAGAAAAACTGCCAAGTCTTGAGGGCTGCAATTTCGTATGTTTGATGATTGGAGGTTGGATGATTAACATGGTAATTTGTAGCCCTCTAGCCTCTGTAGCCTTAGTGGCTTTTAAGATCTGAGGGCCGACAGAAAAAGTGCGGAGAGAAAAAAGTGCGGACGGACAGCCAAAGCCGGCACAATAGTTTTCTTTTCAGAAAACTAAAAGCCAGTCGCAGCTGATATCTGGAAAAAACTGATCTATATATAATTATAAAAAAAATAACAATAATCTTTTTTTCTGGATTCATACTAAGTTAGCCGAATACCTGCTGCATTGTGCAGTGTAATAAAGACAGATGCAGATAAAACCATTCCTGTTAACCTAGAACTAGAACTTCATTTATACTGTCTGCATCACATCACGAAGAGTTGGTGTTGATCTCTGCTCAGTCTTCATAAAGGCCCTGTGGAAATGAAGCGCTCCATTGGCCATAAAAGCTAAAAGGTTACCAAAGCTTAAAGTAGCGCTTTGATTTTATCTTCTTAACACAGTTCAAAGCAAGCTGCACAGATTTTACGAGTAAAAGCAATTTAGGCCATTATTCTGTCAAACACACAATACCACACACACACACGTTAGTATATATATATATATATATATATATATATATATATATATATATATATATATATATATATATATATATATATATATATATACATTGTTATGGTTATGCTATAGGCTCCACACAGGTTCAACAAATAAAGTAAGAATGGGTCTGGAAAGACCAGCAGGGATCGAGACAGCAACCAGGAAGGGGGTTCAGCAAAAAAACCTTAATACTAGTTTAATATACAAATTTACATATTTACAAATGAGACAGGCTTGAAGCAAAGAGTAATCACATTAGAAAAATCAATTAAACATTCACCAAACGAATCAGTTAAATAACATAGATGTAGCAAAATCAATGAAGGTTACTTCAAACCGACCATCAAAGTAAATTAGCAAACAGTAAATATTTAAATTGAAGCTAACAGCACTTTAGCTACATCAAAAACAAAACATCAGACAGCATAAACAATAAATGCACAAACGACACCAAACAATAAAATAAGCATTGGTATAAAAAGCTCCATAAATAACACATGAAACAATCAAGCAACATAAATAACTATCACCAGTATAAAATAAGTATCCAAAGAATAGTTGCATTTTAACAAACTAGCCTCATACAGTGCAAAAAAAACCACAGATAATCTTCACAGAGACTCCATGAAAAGTCAAAGAGGATAAACACCATTGAATACTGCCATACGATCATTGAAAACCGCCCCATGACGGCCAACAGGAACATCTCCAAAAATACAGATGATTGACAGAGTCTAGGCAACAGCAAGACTGCTGTCAAACAGGAACAACACTGCTCCACTGATGGACAAGGTTCAGCCATCAACATCATCCTCAGACTGCAGAGGGCCACAGGTAGCGAATACCTGCAGTTCCAAAATACGCGAAGCTGCTATGCTGTCGAGAACTAGACTTCCTGTTATACTAAGCCTGACTAAAGCTAACGAAAATGTAAGTGGCAGACATCAACTACTTACTAAAAAAAAAAAAAACAAGCACCACTGGGTAAGAGAGCACCCTCAACAAGGGAACAATTGGAGAGTGATTTTTCCAAACAAAAAACAAGCACTAAACCTCACAATATGTATTTATATTGTATATATGTGTATGTATATGTGTGTTTGTGGTTAATTCGTTTCTCGCTAACGGACATCATAATTTCTTCATATATCTTGTACTTGGATATCAAGGCTTTGTAGTGACAAGCATATCCAAAAAAGCGCAAAGAATTCGAGAAGTTAAGAGGACATCGTGGCTAGTACAATTACATATGTACCTGGTAAAAAGTGACCAATAGATTCTACACACACACACACACACACACACACACACACACACACAAACGCACACACACATATATATTTCTTACGGCATACTTATTCAAATTATTATGGCAAATATGCTTCTGCATATCATTAAAACTTTTGCAGGACACATCTCACAACAGTAATTTACAGTGGTGGGGGAGTGGTAAAATATTCATCATCACCTTATTATTTAATATATTTTCATTTGCAAAGAAAACCATTGTACATGCGAAATGTAGCTACAATATTTTCCATTCATATCACTAAACTGCAGGTACAGAAAGATTACTAATAATATCCCGTTAAGATACGCATATCCCTTATTAATGTAAATATGGGTATTCGTTATTTTGAGGGGAAAGTATATATCATGTGACATGTGACACAACCCTTCTTTATGACACTTGTTTCTATTTGTATGAGACTGTATCACACATCTGGCAACATGATAGCTTTGAGGCAAGTAAACATAAAATATGGTCCATATTATGGTGAATTTGTGTAGCAAAAATAGCCTTTCTGAAAAATGAATTAATATTTGGGTATCTAAATGCCCTATACTACTGAAAGGTTTGCCTGGGTGGATAAATAACTGTCTCTAGACTAGCAACTCGAGAGGGCACAGGTGCGAATCCTAGTCAGAGTAGGTGTCCCTATCATTAATAATGCACTTTGGATGCAAGACATTCGCAAGATGAATTGAATTCAATATTAATCGGTTATTTGGTTATGAGGAAGTATGCTGACTTTATAAATAAACAAAGGAGTGTGCAGATTAACAATGAATCCAGGCTCGTGAGTTTTGATGCATTATCATTATTCACAAAGATACCTATGAACGATCTCCTGGAGTTGCTACTGGATATACCATTTTCCAAAACATTAATAGAATTAAATAAATGATGCGCTAAATAATGTAAATTTTTACTCAATGGGAAACTTTACTCTCAAAAAATTTGGTAGGGCAGCAGGTAACCCTTTATCTTCTGTGTTCAGTAATTAGCATATGGAATTTTTAGAAAGCAAAATATTAAACACAGTCATTCTGCATAATGTAATTTGGTTCAGGTATGTTAACAATATAATTTGTTTATGGCTAGGGAACGAAAAGGTAAATAAGTTAGTACCATCATTTAAATTCACTATAGAAATGGAAAACCTACCCTATTTGGATTGCCAAATGCATAGAATTACTAATGGGGTTAAACACAGTGTTTACAGAAAACCTGTTAATACTTCCACCTATGTTAATTTTTATTCTGGTCAAAACAATAAGGTTAAGAAATCAGTGTTCACATCGATGTTTTTAAGAGCATTACGTATATGTAGTCCTGAATGCATTGATGATGAAATAGATAAGATTAGGAACACAGGCAAGGAATTGAAATATCATGACACTGCATTAGAGGGGCAAAAAAAATCTGTATAAAAAAAAAAAACTTACAACACAGAAAACCTGCTTGTACTACCATGTATAATATTATCATAACCATCCCTCATCTTAATTAGGATTTTGGAGTTAATGTAGCATTTAGGAATAATAAAACAATGAAACGTATATTTACAAAGAACTCTCCGGAGAATACTGAAGAATTTGTATACCAGATTCCATGTAAGTCTTGTCAACGGGAAAAACACGGGAAAAGAGAATAGAACGGCATAAGAAATGTGTAAGGTATGCGTGGGTGAACAACGGAAATTTTGTCCATACAAGCAACCGGCCGGGGTAAAAAAGATGGTTTACTCTAATAATGCACTGGAAAAAAAATATAATTTTAGTTCTAATTTTATGTGAATTATTATAAAAATATAAATATCAAACAAAGCATGTACAAACATGATCCTATAATTTCAAGAGAACCGTGTAAATGTATAAATGTTAAGGAAGGTAGTAGATATGCATGGAAAAAGGATAATAATATTTGTAAAGGTAGTACCTGAGCCAAGCACAAATGAGGTTTGTCGCTCCTCCCCCTGAGACCTGTCAGTGAGGAATTTTAGTTTTCAACGGTTAATGATAATGATGATGATGATGATGATGATGATGATGTGTGTGTAAAGTGAAAGGAAAAACTCTTACTTCACAACCAAACGCAGTAACTTCTACGAACTCCGTTATTCCTTCTGCAATCAAATTAATTTGCTGAGGAAAACTAGTCAGTCAGAAACTTCCAACGGAGACGCTCAAAAGCTGCCTAACGAGAAGACGAAGTCGAGTCACTGAACTTCAGTTAACATTCGCAGCAATTAAGTCACGAGAGTCAAAAAGTCTCTGTCCTTTTTTGCAGTCGAATTATTCAAGTCTATATTATAAGCTGTGAATTAGACAAATGATGGTTTTTCTAGAATGGAAAAGGGTTTAGTGTTGTGACCTCATTGAAGGGTCTTTCTGAGGCCTTGTGAAAAACCAATTAAAACTGCAATTGATAGCTAGTGTCTTTACTTTATATGTATCTGGACTTTAAGCCCGCAAAGAAGTCCACTTTATAAAACAGGGAAGTTGGGCTTCTCGAGAAGCACCAGAGGGCACACCGGCTACACTGGGAACAAATGATTCCCTCTGGAATCCCCGGAGGATAGCTTCAATTAATTAAATTGATTTCATTTAGTTTCCGAAAAAGATGTAACGCAGTTCCTGCTTTTTAAAGCTCCTTGAAGAAATTGAATCCATTCTTGGCGCTTTAGACTTATAGTTGGCTCCAAATAGATTCCGTGTCTTCAAGGAAGTTAAGGAAGCAGAAGTTGCGTTGTGTCTTTTTTTTTTTTTTTTTAAATAGTCATCTATTCCTTTTGGCTATTAGAGGGTATCCTCTGCGGATTCCGGAGGAAATCTTTGGTCCCTGGTGTTACCAGGTACCATCTGGTGCTTCCCAGAGAAGCACAGAGGCCTTCTTTAATGTCGGCTCTTTGCTGGATGAATTATGGAGTCCTGTGACTCTGCTTATCAAGGGGGTACTCACGTCCAAGCCTGAAGAGTCAGTTTGGCCATGAATTTGGTAAATTTTATTTTTGATAACGGCTGGATATTTTTTTCGTAGTTACCATATATTTCCTCCTCTAAAAAAACCCCTTCATTTCCCACTTTCTCTCTCACCTCACTCCTTCCTTCTGTCTGTCTGACTGTCTGTGTGGACTGAAACCTGAAATCAATTGCCAGTGTCAAAATTGACTGACATTTTCGAAATTGTCAATTTTCCTCTCTCTCTCTCTCTCTCTCTCTCTCTCTCTCTCTCTCTCTCTCTCTCTCTCTCTCTCTCTCTCTCTCTCTCTCTTTATATATAGTATCCATATAAAAATAAAAAAATGAATAACCTTCAATGACAAATATCCCATTTGAAATCGGTGGAAAGCACAATGGCCAAAAGGGAGCACCCTTTTTCTTCCAGGCTTCTACTGGAAGGACGTGAGAAAGTCTTCCTGGAAAGCTAAGGTCTCTGAGCTCCATAATTAATCGGTATAAGATGATCAAGTATCAAATTTGGCCATAATCGTTTTTACATTTATCCTCATTAAGCATGTAGGCCTACTACTGCTTATTTCAATTTTCAAGGAACTAGGTCTGTGCGAGTTTGTTTCTGTGTACAAAAAAACTTACACACAAATATGTAAATACATAACCGTCATGGAAGTGTCTCAGTTAAAAGAGAGAGTGTGAATAGGCGAGTAGTGGGCACAAGTGTGTTAAAAGCTTTCTGTATAGTGCGCAAGCAAATATGAGAACTAGAATTTTCACAAGACATAATGTAGAGGCCTAGTTGACTCATTAAGGGCAGCATAAAAAGATTAAGTGGTACTTAATCTTATTATGCTGGTGCATTAAAGTCAAGAAAACTTAATTCGATAGGATCGGTGTACTGTTTCCATTATGCCACATTTAGAATTATTTGACAGCGCAAAGAAAATTTCTTTACACACCATAAGTGTATAACCCCGTAAGCCTTTTTTATTTTTCATTGTGATTAGCCTCTCGTTCATTTTATGAGAAAAAAATTGATAACAAGAAAACAACATCGTACCTAAGATATTCTTAAACAACGCCAAGACTCAGTTATAAAAAAAAAGTGTAAATCAATCAAGTTAATAAATAAGGATCTGCTCTAGGGCATTTTACCTTGGAAACCTGTAATGGGTACTGACGCACACACGCACACGCACCCATATATATATATATATATATATATATATATATATATATATATATATATATATATGTATATATACATACAGCTATGACGGCTATAAGGGGACCCCCATTTTTCATGTAAAACTGTAGGATTAGAGGTATGTTCGCCGTATAAGACGACCCCCAATTTATTAAACTGAGTAACACTATCAGCTGATGTAAATTAGTTGGCACATAAATAAAATCAATAATTATTAGAATTATCACGCCAAGATAGCGTAAAATCAGTATCTTCAAGATTATAAATGTTTGGCAAAGCTCACCATTATGAAAAAATATTTTGTGTTCCCTTAGGAAAAATGGACGGTAAACATCACGACAAAATGCTCAACTCCCGTGACGTCATTATCAGCGGAGTAATACCCGCTGGAAAGTAGATCAGCATGAATGTATTCCTTTGAAATTGGAAAGCACCCCGATATTAAGGATGACTGGGGAACTATCGATATAACAAAACCCTTTAGTTTGATTATAAAATACTACCGAGGAAATATTGGCCTGTAGTAAACAACAAGGCTCGTAAGTCAAACATGACTGGGAACTACGAACACTGCTGTCTCATAAACAAAAAAGCTAGACTACCCTGATACACCCTTTTGGTAACTTCAAATTATCTGTCGATATTAAAAGTGCATTGTAAAATAAGTTTCAATAACAAAACTATAATATTATTTCCTTATAACAATGGTACTCTGGATAATGCTTGTAACAATGAGAGCTCGCTCATCCTAAATTCTAATTATAGTAATACCTACGGTAATTACTGAAATTACAGTTGTTTTATTTACAATATCGATAGTTGTGTCGCTGTGATTCACTTAAATTAACAACGGTTTTTACCGTTATTACAGTTGTTTTGTTTAAATTGTCGATAGCTGTAACGGTAGTTAACTATTGACACAACTATCGACACTTCAGGAGTTAGCCTATCGTTAGATATCTCGGCAGGATTTAAGGTTTGCCTTTTATACTTGGCGTATAAAACGACCATCCATTTTTGGGGTGAGATTTTTAGTGTTAAAAGGTCGCCTTGTAAGCTGGCATATATATATATATATATATATATATATATATATATATATATATATATATATATATATGTATATATATATATATATATATATATATATATATATATATATATATATATATATATATATGTATATATATATATATATATATATATATATATATATATATATATATATATATATATATATATATATATATATATATATATATATATATATATATATATATATATATATATATATATATATATATATATATATATATATATATATATATATATATACATATTTAAAAAATCACAGTAGATGCACGTGACTTCAGTGTATAAGCGAATCCCACAGGAAAATGAAAGGCAGAAGTTCCGTACCAAGCGTTTTCGCGTTTATTAACTCGGACGATGTGTTAATAAACGTGAAAGCGCTTGGTACTGAACTTCAGCCTGTCATTTTCCTGTGGATTCGCTATATATATATATATATATATATATATATATATATATATATATATATATATATATATATATATATATATATATATATATATATAGGTGAATCCACAGGAATTATGACAGGCAGAAGTTCATTACCAAGCGCTTTTACGTTTACTAATGCATCGTCTGCGTTAATAAACGTGAAAACGCTTGGTACTAAACTTCTGCCTGTCATTTTCCTGTGGGATTCGCTTATACACTGAAGTCACGTGCATCTACTGTGATTTTTTAAATATGTGTATATATCTATCTATCTATCTATCTATCTATGTATCTATCTATCTATCTATCTATATATATATATAAATATATATATATATATATATATATATATATATATATATATATACAGTATATATATACACACACACCGTATACTGTATACGGGCGTACAAGGCGACCTTTTAACCTTAAAAATTGGGTGGTCTTTTCATACGCATGAGTATAAATGGCAAACCTTAAATGCTGCCGAGATTTTTAATTATATATATATATATATATATATATATATATATATATATATATATATATATATCCAGCTCGGCAGACTTTTGAGCAATGGATTTGTCCTTACCTGTGTGGGAGATAGAGTTTGGGATGGAAAAGTAAACAAGGTTTCCTGTGGGGTTTCTTTATTTACCTAAGAGGAGACATATGTTACTTTATCTTTTCACTTCCAAACCTGTTTCCATTTATCTTTATATAATAGTTAATGCGAGAAGGTTAGTGTTCACCTACATGAAAAATCTTAGGTAGGATTCGAAAACATAACAACATCAAGTTCTATTGCCACCGATAAACACCAATAGCCTATACCAGGGATGGGGAACCTGCGGCCTTCTAGACCATCAGTTGCGTCCTTCTATGGCCTTTTGATATATATATATATATATATATATATATATATATATATATATATATATATATATATATATATATATATATATATATATATATATATATATATATATATATATATATATATATATGTGTATATATATACAATTTATATACAGTATATGTTTATTTCTTTTTTGACATTGAACATTTTGTCTAAAATCATTATGCACACACACACACACACACAGAGCTTTGGATGAATCAACAGATTCCACTGATTCAACACAAGTATTGTATTTTATTCGTGCCATAACAGATGTTTTTCAATTATATGAAGAATTGCTTGCATTAGGCACCCTTAAAGGAAGGACACGGGGTATAGATATTTTTAACAACTTTAAAGAGCAATGTCATAAAATAGGACAAAATTTTACTAATTTGGTAAGTGTGTGCACTGATGGTGCTCCAGCTATGGTGGCTAAAAATGAAGGGTTTATTGGACTTCTTAAGAGAGAAACCCAGGAAACAAAAGTACTGATTTCTTTTCATTGTATTTTACATCAGCAAAATCTCTGTGCAAAATCTTTAATTTTAAATGACACTTTACACAAGGTTATAAGCATTGTTAACTCTATTCGAGTGAATGCCTCAAAGCATCGTCAATTTCGAAACATGCTGATGATGGATGACGAAGTAATTAGTGTAGATTTGCCATTTCACTCAAAAGTACGCTGGTTGTCGCAAGGGAAAGTATTGGTAAAAATTTTGTCTTTACGAAGGCAAATTATTGACTTTTTCAAAGAAAACAACAAGTATTGTGATCTATCAGATCCAAATTTTTACAGAGATGTTGCCTTTTTATGTGATGTGATGTCAGAACAAAATGAGTAAAACATTTCATTGCAAGGCAGAAATAAATGTATTTATGATATGTGGCAAAAAATTCAGGCATTTAGAAAGAAACAGTTGTATTTCAAGTCCCTTTTGGCTCAGTCAAAACTTTCAGAAGAACACTTTCCCCAGCTTACGAAGGTAATGAGTGAAAATGAAGATATCTATGGATATTTTGAAGAATATGAGTCGGTTTTAGACACATTGATAGAAGAATACAATAAAAGGTTCAGCGATTTTGAAAAGCATAACATCACTCTGAAACTTACTTTTTAACCTCACTCAATTGATGTATCAGAGGCTCCTGAAGAGTTACAAATGGAGCTTATTGAAATGTCTAAGGATAATATCTCGAAGTCTCTGTTTGACAAGAGAGAAAATTCCGTCGAAATTTGGAAAAACGCGATAGAATATCCTCGTCTTCGTGAACGTGCAGGATGACTGATTTCCTGTTTTTCTTCAACATACTGTTGTGAATCCACATTTTCGTACTTGGCACAAATCAAGAATTCACTGAGAACACAGTTGACAGACGAGCATTTGCAGGACCCATTGAGACTAAGACCACTATGTTAGAGCCTGATATTAAAATGCTTTCTCAAAAGAAGCAAACTCAAAGAAGTCATTAATTTGCATAAAAAATGTACATGCTTGCCTACTGTATATTGAGTATTTGAAAATATTATATTCTCGATGTTTATATGCTCTCTTTTTATAAGATTATTATTCCTTTACTTGTTCCTTGAATACAAAGAACCTTCTTTCTTAATTAAAATTATTTGAAAATGCCATGCTTTCGATATTATTCATTTTCTTATGACTTTGAAATTTCTTACATAAATAAAATATTTGGAAATTCTATGTTTTCGATATTATTCATTTACATATTACTTGTATAAAAAGTATTTACTTAAATAAAAATATTTGAAAATACTATATTACTAATAAATTACTTAAGGGATAAAATAACTTTAAAAAATGTTAATATTAGGCTCTAACATAGTGGTTCTTAGTCTCAAATTAATTATAACCATGGGCACACGTGAGTATCATCTGATAATAATAAGTAAGTATTTAATGGTGCTGTAAAAGATGAAATTCTTCTGTCCATCCGCATGTGGATGGGTCCAGGCAGCGAATAAGAGTATAAGCTGAGACTTGTCCTACATCACACATGATAAGGGAATCCCTCTGAAAGAGAGAGGTGTCTTATTAGCTATAAGAATACCATGCATTAAGGCCCAACTATATCATCGAGTTATCCTAACTCACAGTAATATCATGCCCAAATGTTTAGAGATTGCTCTAACCACTCAAGCAAGCACATGGACAGCACACTCAGTCAAAAGACACTGTACTAACCCTTTTCCTAATCTGGAAATTAACTATGCATGCAAATGATGGGTGGCTGTAGCATAGAAAAGTGGTATGGGGTCCAAGATGGGACATAAAGTGACAAAGGGAGAAAGAGATACACATGGGAGACCACTGGGGAATGTGGGAAGGTTTTTTGATAAAAAGTAAAGAAAACAGAATATATTCAAAGGAAAATGGGCCGCCGAGATCCTGTGTATCCAAAATGATCACTCCTTGATGAGTTTGGGTCCCAGAAATGGTGTTACATGGCACAAGGCAAATGGCGGCCTCAGTGAGGTAGAGCAGGAATATACATCCGCTCGAAACAGCTCCTAACTGCAGAATTGACCAATCTCCTGGGCCATGCTCCTCTCGGCTGTCCTGTGGTTGCCTCAGGGCAACTTTCATAATATGGTGGCAGCTGCAAGCACCGCTCCCATAAGCCTAAAAACACAGAAATGTCAGCAGCACAGAGAATGGGTTAAAGGAAGGGTTATTGAGAGAGAGGTATGCTGGATTGGAAGCCATAGCACTCCCATTGCACTGGTCAGCCATTTTACGTGAATTCAGTCACTAGCTTAAGCACAGTGGCTCGTAACAATATATATATATATATATATATATATATATATATATATATATATATATATATATATATATATATATATATATATATATATATATATATATATATATATATATATATATATATATATATATATATATATATATATATATATATATATATATATATATATATATATATATATATATATATATATATATATATATATATATATATATATATATATATATATATATATATATATATATATATATATATATATATATATATATATATATATATATATATATATATATATATATATATATATATATATATATATATATATATATATATATATATATATATATATATATATATATATATATATATATATATATATATATATATATATATATATATATATATATATATATATATATATATATATATATATATATATATATATATATATATATATATATATATATATTATATATATATATATAGTAGCTAGCTTCAGTTACATTTGGCTTATTTGCAATCTAGAACTTATGAGGCTCAGTTGAGGGTCTACAAAGAAAATTTGTTCTCATTTGGAGAATGCTTGAACTGCCAACCCAAACGACCGGACGTTCCCGGGATAAAATCCTATCTATTTTAGTTGGTTAATGAGAAACATTGCTGTTCCATATACCTGAAACTCTCTTAAACTAATTTACACGATCCATATCTCCTTTGCAAAGCAGTGCCATCCTAAACGCAGGTCTCTTTTCTTCTCAGCTCATTACAGCGGCCCAAAGCGAATGTACCTGACAATTTCATGCTCTGTGTGCATCAGATGTAACGAGGAAATGGTAATTACCTTCAGAGTTTGTCTTTGATCTCAGCTCGACGGCAGGCAATGACAATACACGTGAAACGTTTCTCATGAACTCCTGTACGTTGATGGAACAGTCATTTCTTAGTGAAGCAATGTACAGTATATGAAGGTTGTGTCTGATTTGATATGGCTAATTTTGTTGCGTAAACGATACGCTGTAATACGGTACATCATAATGGATTTAAAGAATAATACTTGCGTTGTAATCAACAACATCGAACGAACACCTTTATAGAAATGTGACTAGTACCGTAGGCTACGGTTTAAATTTCGCTTTATCAGTTGGTGCAACGAACAGTTTGGGTTTCTTCGTAACAGCAATTTAATCTTATTATCATATTTCTGTTTCAGATCTATATCCTCATTTTCCTATAGCAGTATTAGCGAAGGGGATATTCCCAGTCTGGTTTTATTAGAAATTTCCAAAGGACTGTGCAATCTTGAAAATCATAGTGACCTTACCAGTGAAAATGTAAATATCGTTAAGGGAACTGTTTATGGATATATGTCCCTAAAAGATTCATGGTTGGCAATGTGAATTGAAAAATGACAGATTACAAATGATGAACACCGACTGATCTGATGTGCTGGTAATTTTACATGGAAGTGAGTATATAGAAAACATGGATAATCTTTTGAATGATGAAAATATATCCAAAGAATTTTATAAAAATCCTTTAAACAATGTGAAGAGTAGCTTTGATTGGAAAGTGAAGAGTAATTTTAATTGGAAAGTGAAAAAAAAAAATTTGTTTGTGATTAAAAAAGCTGTCTGCGACCTCACCTTCGCTGCCGCATATGTATGGAACAATAAAATATCACAGATTTTTCCACTATGCTAATTATTAGTTCTATTGGTTCCCCATCTCACACTCCTGTAAAGCACCTAGTGGATATTCTAAACCTCGGAACATCTATGATGCTAATATAAGGAATAATGTTGACTTAATAAATATAATACAGCTAAACAGTATGCTGATTAATAATGAATCCAGACTCGTGAGTTTTGACGTGGAATCATTATTCACAAAGATACCTATTGACGATCTCCTGGAGTTTTTATTGGATTTATTAGAAACCATACAGGTGGATATGCCATTTTACAACGGCACTCGAATAAAATTGACGAAATTTAGTGAATTCAATGGGAAATTTTTCTCTCAGAATTTTTATATGGCCATAGGAAACCCTTAATATCCAGTGTTAAGCAATTTGCACATGGAATTTTTTGAAAGCAAAACATGAAACATAATCATTCCACGCAATGTAGCATGGTTCAGGTAAGATAACGACATAATTTGCATATGGCCAGGTGACAAAAATGTAAGTAACTTCTTTGACAAGTTCAATCAATTATCAACGCTAATTAAATCCAGTGTGGAAAAAGAAGGTTGCCTTCCCTTTTTGTATTTCCTAACACAAATACATCGCTGAAGTGCTGATAGAACACCTACCAATATTTCTGCCTATGTTCATTTTCATTATGGTCAAAATAAAAAAAAATTAGGAACTCAGTGTCCACATCTATATTTTCAAAAGCAATACGTATCCCTGAATACACTGATGATGAAATAGATAAGATTAAGATTACAGGCAAGAAATTGAAATATCCTGATTATGTATAAGACTATGCACTGGAAGTGGTAAAACAGACACTTTATCAAAACAAACAAGAACCTTACAGAACAAAAACATGCTTTACTACCATATAATAATAATATGAAAGATAATCCCCGCATTCTTAAAAATCATTGATAAAGTGATTTAAAAAAAATGAGTAAGATATGCACAGGTGGTCGATGGAATGTTTTAAATGTTAAGGAAAACAGTCTCACTATCAGTTGGGCAGGTACAAAAAGATAGCTTATTCTAATAATGCACTGGAAAAAAATATCTAGTAAAGTTTCATAAAGGAAAGTTATTGTAATAATATGAATATCAGTCAAGGAATGTATGAGTTTGATTCTATAAAATTACAAAAGAAATCTGTACAGTTTTTTAAGCGTAATGTAACCATATTTGTAAACAAAGTACCTGACCTAGAGGCAAATGAGTGTTGCCGCTCTTTCATTTGACACCTATCAGGTGCTGATTTTTAGTTTCCTAAGGACTGTATGTTTGTTCCCAATGCCCCCCTAGCATATGCAATGCACTGTGAATCTCTACCACCATGCATCAGGCCTACGTCAGTGTCTCAGCAATATAGCCGAAACCGGTCAAGGCCTATGCCACGTGTCAGAGTGATTTAATATGTATATAAATATATATATATATATATATATTTATGTATGTATGTATGTGTATATATATATATATATATATATATATATATATATATATATATATATATATATATATATATATATATATATATATATATATATATATATATATATATATATATATATGTATGTATGTATGTGTATATATATATATATATATATATATATATATATATATATATATATATATATATATATATATATATATATATATATATATATATATATATATATATATATATATACATATATATATATATATATATATATATATATATATATATATATATATATATATATATATATATATGTATGTATGTATGTATGTATAAATGCGTGCTTAGAGAAGGAGTGCAGTAAGCAGCTTTCCACAGCAAGACGTGTCTCCCGAAAAAAACAAATGGGAAACTCACTATCCCATTCAAAATCAAACTGATAAAGTGCAGAAGCCCCTTTATGGAAACAAAAGTTCTACAAAATTAGCCATTTTCTACACCTTCCCAAAAGGCTCATCCCACGCATAGTGAAGAATTTTTCTTTATTTTTCACATATTCTTTTGCTTCCTGGTTATAGCAGAGGCCTTTCCCAATCCGCTTGCCCCACCTTTTTTTGACCATCTTTTCCTTCATCCTCCGAACACTTCTAGATTGTCTAGTTTTTTCACCAATTTGCTATCCTCAATCTTTCTAAATGACTGAAGCATTTCTAGATGATGCTTCCACATACCCTACCCATTTTACCATTGCTTCTATAGCTACACTTCTCACCTGTTTACTTATTTTATATTTACCAAGCAAATGATTCATTTGTACAGTTTCAAATTTTATTTTGTATTCGCTCTCAACTGCCACACTTCACTTCTGCTGAGGAAAGTTGGCTCAGCAATCCCTTCATACATTCCAACCTCAGTTCTCAGAAATACTTCAACTTTCCTATCAATCTATTCCACATTTCATGCAAACATTTGCATGTGTGTACAAGAGGACTATAAATACTAGATTTATCATTAGATTGTGGTTAGCCATATGTCACCATGTATTTTCTAAAAATGCATGCAAATGGAAAACAATTTCTTGGATTTACATCCTCCATTGTCAGCAGTGGAGCCTAAACAAACAGGATCTGGAAATGTTATGAATTTTATCGAACTAAAGAGGGAGGATTTTTCATCTTCAAACGTCTGCAGCAACTATCGTTTCGAACCTGAAAATTGTAAGAAAATAAGAAGTTATACCGGGCTAAATACTAAGGGGGATCTCTGAGTGTAGAAGATTTTTGGCAGTTTTGCCCGTCACTCAAAAAGAGTTATGTTAGACCAGGAACTCAGAATTTTGGTGGTAGCTATAAGAAAGCTCCTCAGGAGGGGGATCAACGGAAGTCTAGAAACAGATGGGATTTTTGGAGGGCCGAAGGGCCAGAGGGAAAAGGGTAAACTGTTTATGTCATACAGAGCTTCAGGGAGATATACCAGAACCGATGCCTGTGGTGAAGGGAGCCATAACTGCGTTTAGTATTTTGATTTTTGTAGATATGGGTGCTTCAGTCAGTTTGGTGGACTATGGTTTTTATCAACTGGTGTTTTCCCAGTATCGGTTAAGGCATTCAGAGAACGTGTCCAAACTCATAAACTGGATGTTGTGGGTGAGGTGGACATCTGTTTTGTGGTGGGGAACCAGTTCATAAAGGAATTAGTTTTGGCAGTGAGAGTAGTTAATTTGGGTAATAAGGTTTTATTAGGGCATCCAGTGTGTAAGAGAATTGCCATTTCTATACACCCTTGTATAGAAAACTGGAGGTTTTATTCCAAATATAGGTGCTGGGGAAGTCCAGGGGAGTATGGCTGATGTAGGAGATAAGGATGAAATAAGTATAGACAATGAGGAGGTTCTAAGAGATGACCAATCACAGGGAGAAGTTGAGCTTCATGATGAGGAGAAAAGATATTTAAAGCTATCTTGTTGGAGGATATAATTTTAGAACCAAGTATGGTTGCTATGGTGAAAGTGAAGGTGAGAGATATAAAGGTGAATAAACAGGTGTGTGTGTGTGTGTGTGGTGGAAGGTAGTGAGAAACTTAAAGGTGTGGTGAGTACAGTTTCAGTAAATAAAGTGTCAAATAATGGAGTTACATGGGTGGAACTGTTAGACTGCAATAATTCAGTTAGGAGATATCAGAAGAATACTTATATTGCAGATTTGGAGGAAAGGAATGACGATGCTGAATCAGTGATATTATTAGGAGAGCACAATGAATTTTCAGAGGCTGAAATAAAGGTAAGGAGATTTATAGCAATCATTTAGGTGAAACAGACTATACAGAATATCTAGAGGGTTAGATGAGGTGTTAGCTGAATATGAAGATGTTATACCTTTTAAGATTAGGGAGCAGGTGAAGCAAGAGGTTAACAAGTGGGAGGAGAAAGGTATAATTAGGCCAAGCTCATCACCGTTTAATTTCCCGTTGTTGGCAGTACCTAAGAAGATGGTTCAGTTCGTGTTTGTTTAGATTTTACAAAATTGAATGATAAGATCTTACCAGATAGGTACCCGGTGGCGTGTTTGCCAGATTTATTTGTGGAGATTGGCAGTAGGAATATTTATTCATCAATTGATATCATGCAAGGGTTTTTGCAAGTACGTACCATTGAGTGAAGAGAGTAGGAAACTTACAGCATTTTCTATCCCCAAGGGTCATTATGAACTTACACGAATGCATTTTGGATTGTCAGGCAGTCCTATGACATTTACGTGGCTAGTGAATACTGTCTTTCATGGGATGTTGGGGAAACAGATTTTTGTTTATATGAATGGCATTTTAATTGTTACAGATTTTATGGAGGAACATTTAGAAGTGCTTAGAGAAGTTCTTAGGAGGCTTAGAATGGCAGGCCTAAAGGTTAAACTAGCCAAGTGTGATTTCTTGAAGAGTCAGATTGTATATTTAGGACATGTCATTTAGAAAGAAGGTGTTCGAGTAAATGACGACAAAGTCAGAGCGATCGTGGATTTTCCTATGCCTAAGACTAAGAAACATATCCGCTCGTTCATGGGAAGGGCGAGATTTTTCTGCCGGTTTGTGAAAGGTTTTCTGAGTTGTCAGCACCTTTGATGGACGCATTGAGGGATGGTGTATAGTTTTAATGGGGTGAGGCTCAGCAGGCAGCCTTTCAGAAAGTCAAAAAGGTTTTAATGAGTCCTCCAGTTTTGGAGTTTCCTGATTTTTTTTTACCTTTCACATTAGTGACTGATGCCAGTCTAGAGGGGGTAGGTAAATGTTTAACAAACCTAGTAAGTAGGCGTATGTGCTTGTTATTTCGGCGCTCAGCATACATTTACCTTTGAAGATCAGCAATCGATCAGTCAGTAACACGTGCCCAAAGAAGGAAGTTTCCATGGAACTATTCGGTCTGGTTCTAATTGGATTTTTGGCTATGTTAGGAAAACGTACATTAGCTTGTGCGTTGCGAAAACGCTTGGTGCAATGCACTCTTGTGAAAGGTGATTCATTGGGACATGTTGAACAAGCTAGGAATTGGAATTCCCATTCACTAGAGAAAATGTTTCATTGCTGTTGAAGGAGCTGTTCACAGAAGATAGTGAAGTTCTAAGATCCAATTACCTGTTGAAGGGGTGAGTTGAAATGTGCATTGATATTCAGTACCATGCCGTGTATTTTATAATTTCTTTTATGTCATTGTTTTTTTTTTTATTGTTTACTCATTTCATTTTGTTTTGGGAAATATCCCACATTATTTTGTATGGAGTTTAATGTGATATGTTTTTTTGTTTTTAATAGACAGATGTACCATGGAAGAAGACATACAGTTGTGCAAAAGCATGGGTAATGACTTAGGTGACTGTTCAGACATTTGTATTAATTTGGACTTTGATTTACTGACCCTGGTATTTATATGGAGAACTTAGTGACAGGGTGGAGGAAAGGGACTTTGGTTTCTCTTTTGTTATCACTTATGTTTTACTGACGTCGGAGGTGGTGGTTAAATATTATGCTTTAGCTTGTCTTTTGTTTAAATAGTCTCATACTGGGTTTGCAAAATAAAGTTTATTTTTGTATGCCAGGTTTGATTTATGCACATCAGTTTAGATATAGATTTTCTTAGAATTCCTGAGAGCGTGAGAGAGGGAGAGAGAGAGAGAGGGAGAGAGATTCGACATGCAGCATGGAGGGATGGAGGCCAGAGCTACCAAGATTTGTTTTTGTATCCTCTTCAAGGTAGATAAAAAAAAATGCCTTTTATAGAGCTATTAATATATATATATATATATATATATATATATATATATATATATATATATATATATATATATATATATATATATATATATACATATTTACTAACAGGACCTCATTGAAACTGGATGTTATATAGCTGAGATATTTATTCAAAAAAAGTTACAAGCTTTCTAGAACAAACAGTCCTCATTGCCAAGTATCCATATAACAGCTGGATGCGTAGTCCAGCTGTAATTATATGTGTGTGGGGGAGTGGATTAAATCACTTGTTTTTCCAAGTCTGTATGCTGGCTTACCTTTCTCCTAAGTGGTACCGCCCTCGTGACTTTGGCTTTTCTCTGCCTACGGCTTCTCCCAGGTGCTCATTGTTGTCCATGTGGTCTCTTGTGTTTTTGTGTTTCTTTTCTATTGTAGAGCGTACGATTTTTCTTGATAGGCTGTCTTGAAATCCGTTTCCAGTATTGCCTGCCATTACACTGTTTGGACATGTTATGAAGGCATTCTCCACAATCAGTCTGGCCGTTTTGTTAGTATTCCTGTATAAAAAATTCATATTCTCCCAGTCTATTTTATGGCTTTTTCCCAGCACTGATTGGCAACTGTAGATGACTGATTATAGTGCCTTATGTTTTGTATATGTTGTTTTCCTCGTTCTTTGCAAAATTTGCAGCTTTCACCGAAGTAATGCCCTTCACAATCTGGACATACTGCCATTTATCACCACCACCACCGTTACCTCTTACCCCCTCTACCGACTTTTTATTTCTAACTATATTATGCCTAATGGTGTTTTTGTAACTGCCTATAAATTTGAAATTATCTAGCTTCCTGTTGATGGGATTATTAGTGTTGTTGTCTGGTACTGTAATTATTTTCTTCCCTTTCAAATGTTCCTTTATTATCCCTTTCCTCTCCCAAGATACTTTTTTTCTTGCCTTAATGATGTGCCTGTTCCCACCAATACTTAGGGTATCCTAATCTCCTAAAATTCCCTCAAGCATTCCAGCTCTTCATCTAAGAATTCGGGACTGCAAGTCCTACAGTATAAGCCCTGATGGCCAACCTGTCATTACTCCCATTTTAATATTGTTCCTATGAATAGGGAACATATGTAAGTATGAATTGGTATGTGTTTTCTTTCTGTGTATCTTAAATTTTAAATTTTCCCTTTCCCTCTTTACCAGTACATCCAGGAAAGGAATTTCTCCAAGCTTCTCTTCTTCTATTGTGAATTTGGTTTGTACATTTAGTTTATTTATGTTTACTAGGAAATTGTGTAGTTCTTCCCTTCTCCCTTATAAATAATCAGGATGTCATCCCCACATTTTAACCATTTATTGATGTTTAAGTTTCCTTTATTTAATTTACCCACCTCTTCCGTCTCAAACTATCCCATATAAATGTTAGCTAAGATTGACGAAACACTATCGAAAATGGCAGCGACTCTATTCTCGTGTAGTTGTGAACTGCAGCCTGCACATACCTTTACATTACCTTCAATTCCTTTGAAAACGTTGTCTAAACTGGTGCCTCCGTATTTCTCTGTCAATTCTATTCTGATTTTTCTGCTCTTCATCCTTAATTCTTCCAATTCGTTTTTTTTTCCTTATGTCTTCCTTCAAGATCTCTTCTACAAAAACAGGAAACCGATGTTCATCGGTGTCTCTCTATCGTATCATATCCAGCAATTTCACTGCCACATCGTCTGCTATGCATTTCTTGGGGAACCGGATCTGTTGCCTGTCATTGCTATCCTTCTTCTCACTTTCCCATAAGTTCTCACTTCCACCATGGCTCTCCCTCCATAAATTCTTTTAAATCTCCTGAACCAATCCATCTCTGTGCATCCACTCCCCCCACACACATATAAATACAGCTGGACTGCGTGTCCGGCCATTCTACGGATACTTGACAAGGAGGATTGTTTGTCCTAGAAAGCTTGAAACTTTTCTTGTATAAATATCTCTGCTAGATACCATCCAGCGTCCATGAGGTCCTATTAGCAAGTGTATTAATGCACAGAACAACATATATATATATATATATATATATATATATATATATATATATATATATATATATATATATATATATATATATATATATATATATATATATATATATACACATACATGCATATTCTTTTTTTTGAATTTCAGGAGTGGCTGGTTGCCTTTCCTTACGAAAGATGATTTTAACATTCTTAAACAGTTGTCTCTAAAAAAAACTTGGTCATCACTAAACCTGATAAAGGCAAAGGTACTGTAATTCTCAATAAACAGAATTATGTTGCAAAAATGAATACTATCTTATCTGACCGGTCAAAATTTTAATGCACTGGTTCTCCTAACTTTCAACCT
>NC_089741.1:72621023-72626023 GCF_040412425.1 Macrobrachium rosenbergii | reverse complement strand
TATTCCCACCTGGGTCGAATCTGATGGGCAGATATGCATGAAAACTTGCACAAGAATGCGTCTACAGATAAATTCATTCGTGAAATGCCATCTCTTATGTTCGTATTGTCAGTTTGACTTATGACTCGCAGATTCAAGAATCTACGTTAAGTTTGAGCGGGTACTTGAAAAAAAAAAAAAACTGGCCATTTATGCTGGGTATGTAACCTTATACGTGAGATTTGTCTGCTAGTCCCTCCGGCATAAGTTTCGTTACAGGTCTTTAACGGTATTTTATGCAATGGTGTCAGTTTAGTTTTTATTCAAGTATACACTGATAGGCGATTACCGATGATTTAAGACATTGAAAGATAAACGGATTATGGGATCTCAGGGGCTTATTCACTTTCTTGATGTCTTAACTATTTGTTTATAGTTAGTTTGCCTCTGCATTATGTTTTGTCTACTTTGTTGACAGCCTTCTCGATGATGTCTCTTAGGTAGAATTGCGGGTGAGATGTTGCCGAATCGTCTCAAATTCTTTTTCCAGGGGACCCACGTGAGGATATCTCAAGCCCTATGTCAATGAACTCTAGTCGACTGTAATCTATTTTTTTTTTCTAGAGGTTCCTAAAATTATAATGAACTTCTCAGAACAGTAACCATCAAAAGCTATGGTTTTCTTAATCACTGACAGTAGCTACTATTATTACTACTAAAAATTATAATAATGACTAAAAAAATACCAATAATTTTCTTTAATACCATAGTTGTCATAAAATTTTGCAACATTTACATGTTATTAGTGACAGACCATTAGTTCCGTTTTCAATGTGAAATCATATTCCGTTTCCCTGATATTAAAAAAAAAAAGTTATAGACGAAATTCTGACTTTGAGGATCTGTGAATAACAGATCAGCAGGCTCCCTGTGGAAGTTGCTAGATTGACACACCAAGGGTTGGAAACATCAAGGAGTTCATTTGGGATACCTGCTTTTCTTATTTATGGGAATCAGTTATATATTTTGATGGGGTAATGGTGCTACAATTTCAGTGAAGTAAAATTGAGACAGCTTCCTTTTTTCTTTATTCACATTATATAATTTGCTTACAAAATATGTATCTTATGTATCTTTTAAGGGTACCCTCTCTCTCTCTCTCTCTCTCTCTAACACACACACACGCACACACACTCACAAACACACGCGCACGCCTTAAACTTTGCATTTGACAAATATTATTATTGAAAAGCTATTGTTTATTCGTAATTAAGTGAAAAGTATAAAAAACGAACATCATTCGTACATAGTAAATATATTCTTAATGACTTTGTAGTAAATACATTCTATGCAGTTTATTTTACTTTTTATATAAACCCTATTATTTACGGAGAGAAAATTCGTATGGGAACGGTTAGAATAAACATAAATGCCCTGAAAAAATAGAATATCGGGAACCAATACAAATTACCAGTCCCTGCTCCAAACATGAAATATAAATTCGTTTTTATGGTTCTGCTTACCTTTAAATTCATTCTATGCAAAATGGTATTTTGCAGCGAATATATATAAAGGATATGCAACCATGTAGTATTTTCGAATAAGGTTCAAAACTTCAATGGCAAATACTTTGAACATTTTGGCATTGATATGACGGGATAAAAGAAGTACTAACGTTAGGTTCACTGACACTTAAAGTTTAAGTAATCGACTTCCCATATCAGAGATCTTTGATTATGGCTAATTTAGGATTCTCTACTGTTTCTGGTGATAATGCTTTATTTTCTAAGGAAAATTAAAATTATAAACCCTTGGGTCATAATGTATAGATAAACTAGAAAATAATAAAACTAATAAACTTGTTTTTTTCTTAGTTTGAATGAAATTGAAAGGTTTAATATTGAGGAATCAGAATACACGTGTAACATCCTCAGACATAAAATGTGGTACACTCATTTTCCATTTGTGGACGTCGTAAAAAATCATTAATTTAGTAAATATTAATTATACTGATAGAAATATCACTGACATTTCATCAAAATAGGAATAATTTCCTTCAGACTAGCTTTGCTTACAGTTCAGTGTGTCATTACTATTAATTACTGAATAAAAGTTCCAAATTCATACTCATAATGAGTTCCTGTTGGAGGCAGTATAGGTCATTCACAAACAGACGTCTATGGATCACCCATATTTCTTTGAAGTTGCCAAGCTTAACTTTGTACATATAAAAGTATGACGAATTTCTAGTAATATAAAAATCCAATTGTAAAATAATTATGCTAATTTTTGGTGGGACATATGGTTTTGTAATAGATAATATTAAATGTGACAATAGAACGCAAAAAAAATTGAACGAACATTCAAGAAAATCCCAGCCGTAGACTACCGTGAATGAAGAAAATCACCATTTTTACAATTTCAGTACGTATGTAGCCTCTGATGTGATTCTATAAAAATTATTATTTTTGGTTAGGTCAGTGTCTAAAGTATTCAAAAGTGGCCCTTGGACATTTAAGTTTGGTAGCTTAGTGCCCGAACGGTGGCCATCTTTAGAAAAAAAAACACGTTTTTCTTAAAATGCACTAAAAAATGAAAACAAAATATTTTTGGGGGATACACCAGGATTTTTTTACAATTAAAAATTTCTACAAAATAAAAACGTGGGCCCCAAACACGGAAGGAAATGCTATAAGAAAAAAATGTGTGTTTATATATATATATATATATATATATATATATATATATATATATATATATATATATATATATATATATATATATATATATATATATATATATATATATATATATATATATATATATATATATATATATATATATGTATGTATGTATGTATGTATATTTATATATATATTTCTTGTATTATTTCCTTCCATGCTATGGGCCCACGCTTTTATTTTTGTAGACACAATTAATTGTGAGAAAATCCTGGTGTGTCTCAAAAATTACTTTTTTTTTATTTTTCAGTCCCTTTTAATAAAAGGACGTCTCAATTTTTTTTAGTTTATACTTCTTAGTTTTGACAGAATTTGTAACCGATTTATGATTGTAATTAACGAAATTGATGTCCGTTTATGGAGAAGGGAAGGGAGAAGGGAGGGAAGAGGGAAGGGGAAGGGGAGTAGGAAGGTGAGGGGAAAGGGAAATGGAAGGGAGGGGGATGGAAGAGGAGGAAGGAGAGGTAGAGGGAAGGGGAGGGGAAGGGAGGAGAAGATCAAAGATGAGGGGGAGGAGAGGGGAAGTGGGAGGAGAGGATGAAGGAGGAGAGGGAAGGGGAGGGGAAAGGAGAGGAGTGGGGGAAGGTGGCAGGGGAAGGAGATGGGAGGAAGGGAGGGAAGTGGGAGGAGAAGAGGAAGGGGAGGGGATGGGTGGGGGAAGGGGATGGAAGAGGGAAAGTGAGGGGGAGGAAAGAGGGAAGGGGAGGGATAGGACACAACTAAATTGACACTTGATTGTTTGCTGGGAAAGGGGAGGTGGATGGAAGAGGGAAGGCGAGGGGAGGACACACCGGAATTAACACTTTTTGCATGCTTTGGAAGGGGAGGGGAGGAGGGCGAAGCTGAAGGGGAAGAGGAAGGGGATGGGGATGGGTGAGGAAGGGGAGGGGATGGGTGAGGAAGGGGAGGGAAGAGGGAAGGTGAGGGGGAGGAAAGAGGGAAGGGGAGGGATAGGACACAGCTAAATTAACACTCGATCGTTTGCTGGGAAAGGGTGGAGGATGGAAGAGGGAAGGGGAGGGGAGGGGAGGACACACCTGAATTAACACTTAATGCATGCTTTGGAATGGGGAGGGGAAAGGGGAAGATGGAGGGGGAAGGGGAAGGGGGGATGGGTGGGGGAAGGGGAGGGGTTATATAGAAGATAGATTCTACCGAGTCAAAGAGGTTATGGAAAATCCGAAGAGTTACATACAAATCCTAAGATACTGGGAGAGGTCACTATAGGGTCACTAGAGGTCACTGCTAACTTACCGATCATATATGATTGTATCGTCACCGTGATTTAGTAACCATGCAAAATTTCAAGTCCATCTGATGAAGGGAACAGGTCGAAAGTTAAGTTACAAAATTTGACGCAAACAGACAGACTGACAGACAGACACAGAAGTCAAGTTAAATAAAAGCATGTAATAAAAATGGCCACCATTTTCAAGCTATATGGTATGGGCTCAGTTATTTGGCAATAACTTCACTCAAAATCAACCAATTTTCACGAAGTTACTCTTTTTTTACTCAGAATTAAATTCCCTAGATACGATAAGTATTGCCTCGAATGTGCATCTTTGAGACATGTGAGTGGTAACAATATAAATTTCTATTGTATATGGGTGCTGTGCGAATCTCTGTAGATATTTCATGAACGTAATTTATCATATGATGCCATTCCACTAACTTACAGCAAACTTCCTTCGATGAGTGTGAAAAAAATTGTTGCAAAAAATGGCATTATTTAGCATAAAAACTTCAATTTATGAAGAGAGTAAAACAATAAAGTTACATAAATTATGCATGAGTATCTGTGGAATTCAATTCTTGAGTAAAATAAGGGTAAATCCAAGAAAACTGCTTGATACGGTGCAGAATTCTGGCTAGATTTCTGAACACCTGCTATAAAACCCGAAAACGGCAGCCATTTTTAAATATGCTCGCCATTCGGGCACTCAGCTACCAACCTGAAATATCCAAGCCATGTTTTTGGGTACTTCAGATATGAGGCTAAGCAAAAAAGGTGATTGGATCTGTTCACTAAGTTGGTAGTCAAATTCGGTCTGGCTCATGAACTAATGTCTTCGTTTTGCAAAACTGATCAGAGCTTTCACGAGGTCGAAACTTTTCGTCACATTTCCAAAGATATTTTATTTTCTTCCAAGAAATTCTCGAAAAGGAAATGTTAACAAAGTAGTACATTTCATTAGAGATACTTCGGCCTGATTTACTCTGGCTGAAGTTTTTCTATTAAGTCAGGTGCCAAAAAGCACCGAATTCAAGCAAGTCGCA
>NC_089741.1:72606023-72618523 GCF_040412425.1 Macrobrachium rosenbergii | reverse complement strand
ATTATCTATCATGCAAAATTTCATTTGCCCTGTCTTGTTGTTAGACTTGCACAATAAACTCTTTTTTTGTAATTGCTTTACACCCATGTTTTAGTGGTTAAGAACACGGCTGTGTGTGTGTGTGTGTGTGTGTGTGTGTGTGTGAGAGAGAGAGAGAGAGAGAGAGAGAGAGAGAGAGAGAGAGAGAGAGAGAGAGAGAGAGAGAAGGTATCTTTGGACCATTGCTACCCAGGATGACCAGGTAAGTCTTCTATCATGTATTGGGGAGCAGTAACATATATATATATATATATATATATATATATATATATATATATATATATATATATATATATATATATATATATATATATATATATATATATATATATATATATATATACTGTATATCACCACTGTTGAAAAATATATATATATATATATATATATATATATATATATATATATATATATATATATACTGTATATCACCACTGTTGAAATAAATTACAGACTGGGTGCTGGTCCTGACTGTTTCGACTTCATTTATGAATCTTTTTAAATAATAGCTTGGAAATAAAGTTGAACCCAGTCAGGACCTACACCAAATCAATATCATTGAAAATGCTATTCTTTCCTGTGATTACCAATCAATGTTTTTCTTTTCTTGCATGTGAATAATAATTCTGCATCAAGGTTTAGACCAGTTTCTCAAACCTTTTTACCTCAGGGCGCACCTACAAAAGACCAAAACTTTTGGGGCACATCTTTGATTCTAATATGGAAAATTAGTCATGAAATTTGGAAATAAGAAAATGATAAAGACGTACCTGAAATAACCGTTTATTTTTTAAGATATTTTTCATTTAAGTGTCTCAGTGTGAAACGTGCTTGATGAGATTTCGCAGTTTTCTGAATTTTTGGCCTTATATGTGATAAACATACTCTGATCTCTTCCTCAATGCGTTGAATATATATTTTATCTATTTTTACATTTAATGTTATTAGAGAAAATCCTTGTTCACAGAGATACGATGTGGACAACTACAGTAAAACAGTCAAAGCTTTCCTAGCTATTGAAGGATATTCTCCTATGACTGAAATCCAGAAATGATCGAAGGGCACCTCCTTATGCTTGATCTTTAAGCCACGATCAGTAGATATGGTCGCCAGCTCCTCCTCTTCTGGTAACGAAAGGGTTGCTAATCCAAACGTATTGCTCGGTTCAGATTACCTTCCAGAATTGCTAAATGATCCCCTATTATAGGAATCAAATGGTCTGAGTGGCCTTCTTTAACCAAAGGAAACATTTCCAAACAGCCTAAACTAGCTCTTCTTTTCCAAAATGCTGGTTATTTCTGGAATGCTTTAATTTTATCGGCAGATGAGAGAAGGTTTTCATTTCCATTTTGCATGGACACGTTCAGACTATTCAAATGCTGAAACATTTCGGTCAGATATCTCATTTTTGAAGTCCAAAACTCACATTTCAGAAGTTAAAAAAATTTACTTTTATTTTCTTTCTCAAAAAATGCCAATAGTTCTAGACGAAGTTCAAAGTACTCTTGATAGCCATTTAACTTCAGTGTGCAAAAGTAAGCATGTGTGTTGTAAATCCATGTTTTCACAAAGTAGCTCAAATATACGAGCTTTAACTATTTCAGCAACTTGATCTTGATCAAAAACTTCTTTCAATTTATTACCAAGTGTTTTTGCCATCAGGGTGCCTCTATGCAAGAAACAGTGAGTTGTTATAATATTGGGATAGTGTTACTTTACAAACGATGCAAGACCTTCAATAGAACCAATCATTGATGGAGCTCCATCACTACAAGCCCCGGCACACGACTTCCAGGATAAGTTCCATTTCTCAAAATAATGATTTAAATTAAGAAACATATCTTCACCTGTAGTAGTGGTAAGCAGTTTTTTGCAACAAAGATACTGATTTACTATAGTATCACCATCAATAAAGCGAATAAAGGCAAGTAACTGCGCTCTGTTGGCTATGTCGGTTGATTCATCAACTTGGAGCTCACAGTATTAATCCTGAAGTTTATTATAGCAAATATTTTCTTCAATATTGTTAGAAATACGCCTCTGAATACTATCACTTGACATTGGAATTTTACTTATTTGTTTCTCTACATTGTCTCCTGAAATAGTCTTAACCATCTTTTTACAAGCGGGCAAAGTAATAGATTCAGCAAGAGTATGTGACTTCATTTTTACGGCTACCATTTCCGATATTTCATAAGAAGTAATTTGAGCGTTCTCAGATACCGTTGCTCTCCTTTTGAAAGCGTTGATCAAGTAATCTTTTGAAATAACGTGGGTACATCTTTTCCTCGAAGATTGCAATGTGATGTTTGAAAATGGTTGCTTAATTTACTAGGAAGCATCGACTCGTTTGACATTTTGCATCCACAAACCAAACACAATGGCCGAGGCTGATTTTCAACTCCAGCCCAATTGAAGCGATAACTTAAATAACTTCTGTCGTATTTGCGATTGGGTCTACCCTTGTTTTTCTTGGCTGGACGCTTCATGTCGCTTGAAACAGTTTCATTATTAGAATCAAGTTCTTCACTGACGTGTTTCTTGTTTAAAAATCTACTCATTGTATAGGTAGTTTATATTTTTAAATATGAAAAAAAACAAGAATTATAATTCACTGAGTGTCTTGAACGAGAACTTTGAAAAGTAATGTAGTAGCAGACTGTGATCGCAATCGCAGAAGACTTCGCATTTATAGGACAAAGAGGTCACTGTTCCGAATTATGAACCCCCTTTGAAGTTATTAACCTGGATTATAATGTCACTAATCTGGAATACTGTATTTTGGTTTAGTTCTACTTAATTCTATAATCTATTACCAGCTGACCTCGGGGGAAATTTGATATCAACTTTGTCCTTTTCATTTACCATATGGTGAAGTCATTAACCTTTACCTGTTGTTATTTTTGGCTGACATTTCAAAAGAAGATTAGCAGGATATGGAATTATAGACAATATCTATTTTTTTTTTTTTTTTTTTTGAGAGAGAAAGGTCAGTAATGACCTATTTAAATCCCCAAAAGAAAGGAAAAGGGAAAGGATTATTCACTGTTTCTTGAAGATAAAACCATTACGGAATTTACTTTCCAGTTCAAAACCTTTTGTTATCTTGGGGCGCACCTGACTACCTACCACGGCACACCAGTGCGCTCGGGCCCATCGTTTGGGAGACACTGGTTTAGACAGTCACCACAGTAATACCGGGATAAAATGAACAGTCACCACAGTAATACCTGGACAAAAATGACAGTTAGCACAGTAATCCTTTGATAAAAGGGTACAGACAGTACAGTAATACATAGATAAATGGGATAATCACCACAGTAATACACCTGGATAAAAGGGACAGTCAGCACAGTAATATCTGGATACATGAGACAGCCATCACAATAATACCTGAATGAATGGGGCAGTCACCACAGTAATATATGTATAAAATGGACAGTCACCACAGTAATACATGGACAAAAGGGACAGTTAGCACAGTAATACCAGATAAAAGAGACAGACAGAACAGTAATGCATGGGTAAATGGGACAGTCATCACAGTAATACCAGCGGGAACAGTCACCTAAGTAATGTCTGGATAAAATGGGCAGTCACTACAATAATACTTGGATAAAAGGGACAGTCAGGACAGTAATACTTGGATAAATATGAAAGTCTGTTGAGTAATACCTGTATAAAATGGGACAGTTACCATAGTAATGCATGGATAAATGGGACAGTCGCTACATTAATAACTGGATAAATGGGACAGTTACTACATTAATACATGGATAAAATGGAGAGTCACCACAGCAATACCTGGATAAATGGGATAGTCACCTCAGTAATATCTGGATAAATGTGACAGTCAGTACAGTAACATTTGGATAAAAGAGACAGTTAGTACAGTAATTTCTGGATAAAAGGGACAGTCACCACAGTAATATCTGGCCAAATGGGACAATAAGCAGAGTAATATATGGATAAAAGGGCAGTCAGAACAGTAAATTATGGATAAGAGGGGCAATCAATATGGAAGGGTGCAGGAAAATTTTTCTAAGTCCTTCAGGGTTTTCCCAGGTAGTGCTGCATTGGTCAGCTAATATATATATATATAATATATATATATATATATATATATATATATATATATATATATATATATATGCAAGATAAACCCTCTACTATAAATTGACTGAAGAGTTTTCTTCCTCGATATAATAAAATCATGACAATTGCGTGTTAACGGTCTGTCACGCAAAAACGAGCCTGGAAAAGCCTTGTGACGACATTTCTGTTGCGTCACTGATTTTCCTCTTAACCAAAAATATTTTTTTGATCTGTAATAATTATCACACGGGGAGAGAGAGAGAGAGAGAGAGAGAGAGAGAGAGAGAGAGAGAGAGAAGAATTTCACACCTAAAAGATTTAGGTTCATAAACTCTACAAGTAACGTGTATAAAAACGGCAACTTGTCAAACTTGGAACATTGTTCTGATGTAGAGGAAAATATATAAAAATAATCAGCTTTACTTACTATCTGAATCTAAATGACGCGAATTTCTTCTGCGTTAATTGCCTTTCAATTCTGTTAAAGATGAAGAAAGGTTAGCTACTATCTTAGCTAAATAAATTATTTAGGGCTTGTCTAGTGCCAGACAAGATATCCACAAGGTATAATAGGGTCTCAAGAGGGATTGTCTGAAGCCAGACTGGTGTTTCGTTTTGCAAGACTCTTCAGATTGTGTTTTATTGAGTTAGTCCTTCTGAAGATTTTGCATGCAAGATCATATTCATTTTTTCTTTGTGAAAGAGCGATATTAGCAATGTAGTCGAATAGTATGGACTACAGAAACTTTTAAAAGAAAATTTGTATCTTTATTTCACTGTCTTGACTTTCATAGGGAAATGACACCGACCCCAGCTACCTGTGGGTAATCTCCTGACCCCTGACCGAAGGCACATAAGGGCCTCATCGAAGGTACAAGCGAGAGAGACACTGCTGGAAGCAAGCGAGACACATCTCCCCCTTCCATTCCTGCCTCCTTCAGAGAGCCATGCCCTACCACGTGGTCCTGTCTTGTAGGGACCTTTATGCCAGGTTCAAAGATTCACGTATCAATGCATTCATGCCCAGGCACGCCCGAAAACTGTGAAACGTGACCATATGCGAGGTGAATAAGCCCTGCCCAACTGGATACATGACATGGGTCGATGTGCGTAAAGCAAGCGTATTTTGGTGTGGTACAAATGTACGCACTGCGTAATCATGACGTGACGGTTACTAGAAGTGGCCCGAGAAGTGGCGGCACAGCCAAAAATAGTTCCTGGCAGAGCATGTAACACAGACATACATGCCCTGAGTGTGTAACGTTGTGCCCTACTGAGTTACATCAACCTCACATTGTCTCCATGTACTGAGTGGTTAAATCCCAGCTATAAAAGGGCCGGCCAGCAGCACGTGTTGCTAGTCGCTGACATAACACCGCAGCATCAACACGTACTCCCATCCAGCTGAATCAACATGGAGGACATTGCTGAAATTCGTGAACTTATTGCTGCAGCAAGTATGAATAGAAGAGAAACGTTGCCGTCCATCGTAGAATATGTGCACACCATGTTATTGCTGGAGATTGCAATGGTTGCTGCAAACCACACAGTGAAGAAAAAGAGGTGGCAAAGGAGGGTGTGGGTGTGGCTGTACCTGCAAAAAAGAATGAAGCAAGGTCACTATGACAACCTGATGGAGGAGTTGTCAACCGATACCCCAGACCTGTACAAAAATTTTACCCTGATTGACAGGGGCCTCTTCAATGAAATTGTTGAACAAGCCACACCCTTCATTTAGAAGAAAGTGACATTCTGGAGGAAACCCATTAACCCAGGACTACGTGTTGCTATCACCCTAGGTTTCCTTGCTATGGGTGATTCATACAAGAGTCTGCAATACTTGTTCCGGGTAGCCCACAACACCATTGGCTATACTGTACCAGAGACCTGCAGGGCCATTGTTGCTGCCTACGGAGATGAGGAACTGCAGGTGCCACAAACACCTGAAGCTTGGCAGGAGGTTGCACAGGGTTTTGAGGTATGGTGGAACTTCCTCCATGTAATTGGACCTGTAGATGGCGAACACATTAGGCTCCATAACCCTCCCCGAGGCGGTACGCATTACTTCAACTATAAGAAGTTCTACTCCATGGTATTACTTGCAGTTGCTGATGCTTCATACAAGTTCATATAAGTCGACGTGGGTGCCATTGGGTCAGAGTTAGATGGTGGTGTATTTGCCCAGACCCGACGGGTGAAATGCTGTTGCAACAGGAAGCAAATCTTCCCCAACCTGAGGCCCTGTCAGGTCAACCCAGTGGATCTCCTGCTGACTATTTCCTAGTTGGTGATGATACCTTCCCTTGACGGAATTACCTTAGGATGCCCTACCCCCAAAGAGGCCTATCCAAAGAGGAACAGATATACAACTACAGGTTAAGTAGGGCACACAGGATGGTGGAGAACGCCTTCGGGATTCTGGCAAACAGATTCCGAATATTCCATAAGGCAATATGCCTGAAGCCTGACCATGTAGAGACATTAGTGTTGACCGCCTGTGTTCTGCATAATATTATAATAAGAAAAAATGCATGCAGACAAGAAGGAGATCATGAGCACCCCGTCACACATACTGTCATACCTAGTAGCTGGAGGAGTGACCTGTCCTTAGGAGCAGCCCTTCAACTGTGACCGGCAACACTGCAACCAGGGATACAAAGGAACACCGGAACATGCTGAAAGAATATTTTTCATTGGCTGAAGGTTTAGTGCATTGGCAGAAGAACCTGTATACTTTATTGTTTAACTCACTGTATTTACTTAAATGTCTGGTCACGCATTTAGTTTGAATTAAAATATTTACTTAATATGTGTATACTTGTATGTATTGTAGTTATTTTGCCCTTTGTAATAATTACTTAACATTGATTCTTTTCTGATAAGATAATTCTATTTTTTTTTTAAAGTACCTTCTCGCCGATGTTTGTTACATTGTAAATCACTTGCTTATTTTTTTTGTCTGTTGTAATTTTGTTTCTTTGCCCATATGTTACATATAGTATTTTGGACTTATTTTCAGCTTCATTTTGTCCTTCTTTTGTGTACTTATATTTGTGCTAGTTAATTTAATAAAAGATATTTTTCAAACCCATGATATATTATTCTCATCAATACTTAGTAATTGGAAAGAGGATAGAGCCAGACACGATATTGCAAATATATATTTATTTAATATAAAACACAAACTTACATATAAATATAAGAAAAATATACAGTCACTCATACAAAAATACATTACACAAGCATACAATAAATATAAGTACTATACACATTGACACATACATAACAAATAAACTTGAAATTAAGACTGAAAATTATTCAGGAACATGGTGTCGATTGGCAGGTTGCTGAGGTCCTTCAGGGTGGAGGTCATTGTGGACCCCACCAGCTGAGCTTGTAGCACCGCCAGCTGCTGCGCTGTCAGCATTAGGACTGACTCCCTGAATGTGCAAAACCATGTGGAGTTGCAGGCTGGTTTACAGGCACGGCAGGTGCCAGGCTGTCCCATGTCACCTCTGCCATAGTGTGATGAACCAGGCTCCACGATGGCCTCGTGATGCCCTCTTTGGAGGCATGCATGTAGCGCTGAATGGCGGAGAGGACTTCATAGTGTCACCCTCAGGTGAGCTGACACCTCCTTGCAGTCGTCCTCCATCTCTTAAAAAATTTGCGCCAGTACAGGGTGCTGGGTTCACACGGAGGTGGCTGCATGGAGGTCATAATATCCTCCTGGAGGACCTGTGCCTTGGTGATGGCCATGTCCAAGAGGTCGGAAACTTGAGTTTTCCTTGTCTTGGCACCTGACTCATCAACCAGAGATACCTGGTCGTCGGTTGATGGAGTTGGTGTAGGGGCAGGAGCGCACACAGCGTCAAGCAGGTCCGGAGCTTGGGCAGGGAGGGTGGAAGCGGCATGAGCAAACTGTAAAAATAGGAGGAACATATAAGAAAGTGGGAAAAAAATGTAATGTGAATGAATGGAAACTGTAATAACAATATAATCAGTAATAATTAAGCATGGAGACACAATAAAATAAGACATACCATCGGAAGTCCCAACATCTTTGCCTTCCTTTGACGCACGATGTGGGGCTTGAGGAAGTAGAAGATGCTGAGGATCCATTTCTCCTGGTCCGTCATCCGTCTACCCATCCCTTGGCCACTCTTCTCTGCCATGAGCCACCCAAAACGGCTCCTTAGGGACATAAACCACGTCTGCAGTTCACGCCCACACGGGAGGAACAAATACTGGCCGTTCTCTTCAAAGACCCTCCAGACCTTCGTCTTATCCTTGTATGCTGTGAGGCCCTTGTTATAGATAAATTCTGCCTCCTTCTCCAGCCACTCTCCAACAAGCCTCTCGTTCTAGAGAGGATGACAGAGGGGTTCTTCTTTCGGCCCTGACCTCCTGCAATAGGCCCGTCTCCTTCAGGAGTCCCATCGTCATTGTCATCATCCCCCTCGTTCTCGGCGTCCTCTGTTGCGCTGGGGTCACTCTCCAACACAAGGGCAAGCTCTTCCTCCTCCTCTAGGTCACTCTCCATCGACAGCTCACCGCCCTCAAGGTGAAGCACCACAGCATCTGCGCAACTGCCTGAAGGGGCAGTAGCACTGTCAGCTACTGTAGGAGGCTTTGTGTAGGGGGCATCTCCAGCTAGCAGAGCTCCTGGAGTTCTCAAGGCCCCTTCCTTGTCCTCTTGATCAAAGCTCCCTTAGGCATCTTGATGTCACTGGCGGAGAAAGCAGTGGACAAAGACGGAGGCGCTGATGGAGAAGGCAGTGCAAAATGCTGTTCTGGAGAGCACTGACCCACAAGCGCTCCGTCTGCCCCTTTTATCCTAGGTCACAGAGTTGCCAATTCATCTTGGATGTGTATGGCACAGCAGGGTTGCCACTTCTACTCCCACGCCATACGAAGACCCATGCGGTGCGAGGTGGGAACCCTGGAGTGGCGTGGGACCACAGGTAAGGTCCTAGCGGCCACGCAGTCACCATGAGGTTGGTGACACTCTGTGCGGGTCGGCCCGCGCTAAATGACAGTTGACTTGGCCACCCACGCATTGTTTTGAACAGGTCGAAAGGGTGGTGCGTAACGGATGCGCATCGTACTGGTGCACTTATATAGCATTATAAGTGCACCAGTATGCTGGTTCACTTATGGTGCATTTACGTTGTATTTACATACTTACCAATTTTTGGCCATGTGTGGGCATGCGTGCCTTGACACTTAAATGTGTGAACTTAGCATTAGTCTTCTTACCAGTGAAGCCCTTAGCTCTTCTTCTGCCACCATTACCCTAGCTGAAGCCACCTCTTCTGCAAGGTAACATGAACTGTTGCAAAGGTTCTTCCAGACAGTCACACTGTTTTAATTCTCGTACTAAACTTTTAATTTCCATTTCTAAGTGCCAGTATCTCCATATCAACCTTGCCTTGTTAGGGCAGTGTTATGTAAATGTCTGTGTTGAAATAATTACATATCGTGTGTTCAAGGCTTCTTTGGCACAGTCTCCGCTCTCCTTGTAGTGCAGCAGATTGCTGTAAAAATCGTTCAGATAGTGAAACAAGCATGAAATTTGGCACAAACATTCCTAAGACTACGCTCTCTTAGAAAAGGGCGCTGGCCACCTAAAAATCCAAGATGGCGGCTATTTTTCAAAATGGCCGCCATCTATGTTGAGATTCACAGGTTTGGGAGCATCTATTGGATGGAATATGCCAGTTTTTTTTTTTTTAAACCTCGACTTTTAGGTTATAAAAATGTTCCATACACACATTTTATTGAAAACCCTTACTAAATGAATTGTAACCAAGATGGCGTACAAAATGGTTGCCATAAAAGTTTTTTCTATCCACAGCGCTAGCAGACATAGAGACCAACTGTTTTTATTTAATGGTATATTCATGTGATCAGACAGTTTAACTAATATGCTATTTTCAACTGAAATAGTAATGGTATGGTCACATACAACATTGTGTCTAAGACTGTAACCATAAAAAGAAAAGAAGAGAAATACGGACTAAACGTTAACCAATCTATGTATAGGTCTCTCAACCTACACCTTTGAAAAATTCGAGGATAAGAAGGTAGGCATAGCATGACACGTTGGATGCTCAAGCTAGATTATCTACTGAAGAGAGGGCAATATTTATCTAGACTTCACATTTGCAAGTGCACAGAGCTGTGCAGGGAAGACCCAGCTTGTAGCACTTGCACCTTTCCCGACAGCCTGCTTTGCATCCACATTTGGTAAGCTGTTGGCAACTCTTGGCTAAGGGCGAGTTGGTTGTCCAGAGGACTTGCCATGCTTCACCAGACTTTTGCCATCCCCACTCAGCAGGGTTCTCTGGCTGTGGCTGACACTGGGTGGCCTGCCCCACACACAACCAGCCTGGTACGCAGCACGCTTGGTGTGTTGGAGGAGAGCTCCCCTGGTTGGTGGAATGGCCTCATATGCCCTTTGTTTTCTGGCAAACATATCAAGTCTAGCCTCATCCACAGTGCCAGAAGTGCTGGATCTTTCATACATAAGTATGACAAACCTCTCCAGGACCTTCAGGTCACTCTCTCTTCCACTCTGAGAGGGTAGTGACTCAGTTTGGAGAACACAGTGGAGGCCTCTGGAAAGATGTTCCATGTCTGCCAGGCGGTCTTCTTGCCCTTGCTCCGGAAGGCTGACACTGTATCACAGCCTGTGAACGCATGGAAGAAGAGCATGCAATTCACCTTCTCCTGGCCCAGAGAGTTGCACAGGTCATGCACAGCAATCCAGCGCAGGCTCTGGCCTTGGCCAAATGCCACCCATAGCTTCTCTAGCCCTAGATTGTGGAGAGTGGAGAAAGCACTGACTGCAACGACAAGAACATCTGTGTCATTTGCTTTAACCGTGATGGTCTTGGCTCCATGTTCTGTGGCATATTTGGCATGGAGAAAGATGCAGGTGTCAGCTTCCTCATGAGAGCACTTTTCCAGTCCCTGAAGACTAGCCTCTCATGAGTGCTGAGGACAGCAGACCCTTTCGTAGCAATGACAACATTTGTGGCAGACATCTGGGCAACTTTGTCTGCCAGGAACTGGAACAACTCTGTCTTGTTGGCATCGTGTCTTAGGAAATTGCGCCAGTTGGATGGAATTGTGTTCTTGTCTGTCACCTTGCGCCTTCCTCCTTGACCACGTTGGAGCCTGGTCTCAGGCAGTTATCATTGCTGCTTTAGCAATGATAACTGCCTCTGAAAGATCAGATGATTGAGCAAGTGCTTTTCCACATCCTTTTGAAATGCAAGTAATACATCTCTGCCAGATTTATGAGCCTCAAGTTCTGGAATTTCTGCCAGAGGTTTGTCTTTGAGTCTCGTGGAATTTACACTTGGTGACTCTACACCTAATTGTTCCAGACGTTGTTGGTAGAGGTGGCAAATATCTGCCAGCCGAAATGTGACTGGATCATCTGAACAAAGGTTGTTTTCAACAATGTATGTCATCAGTTCTGACAGAACTAGTGGATACACATCTGATTCTGACTCAGTGCTACCTTGGTCTTTCTCAAGGCTCCTCAGGTAGGACCTTTTTCTGTTGTAGAGGGCACAAAGACAGGCATGGTGATACTTTAAACTCCTGTGCAATGACATCCCCACCAGTCAACTTAGCAAGGAGCTTGCCATCACTAAGTATCTCTGCACATTCACGCAATTTCAAGTCAAGGCCCTTAGTACTAGCCTGTCTGAGATCAGATGCAGGTGCCACTTTCTCAGAAAATGCAAACTTCATTGTCATGACTGGTTCGGCGCAGTTTTGCACGACTAGTCTCAGTGTTGCTGGTCTGGTCATTGGATTGTCGCTTTCTTGCACGGTCCAGTTTAGTGTTGTTAAACAACAAGCGACAGTTCACATGGTATTTTTGCTGCATTTTTCCTGAGAGTGGCCTCTATGCCATCACCTTCATCCAGCCTTGCTGGATCCATTATCAGTGGCATTTCATTAATTTCACTGAACATGGGAATGTTCCTTGCCAGCATTGTGTACCCATCATGGTCTAGGACATGATGACTTGGAGATGATGTCAAGTGCTCACCTCTTTTGTCCTTCTGACAAAGACAACACAAACTCAGTTTGTTTTTCTACTGCTCAATATTGGATTGGCATCACATTCTGCCATGATTTCACTTTTGATTAAGGCCGAGGGGTTATCCTTTTACCACCTTAAACAAAGCACACATTCCTGTATGGGATTCAACTAGGTTCGGTCTCCCTACACCTAGCCCGATCATTCATCCAGTGCCATTTAAGTCCCGTGTGATCTGTACACCATCCGGGTAAGTACATGAACCATCATGTACAGCCCCCATACCCTTGGCTCGGCTCTCCCG